>NW_027104547.1:192217-252822 GCF_902728285.1 Clytia hemisphaerica
CCATTGTGCTTTTGACTTGTGCACTGAATTCCTCAAAAATTTTCCTTTGTAATGCGGTTTTTCAAAGCATCTTCCGATAATTGACGTGCAACCAAGTTGAAAGATTTTCTGCACAGGACACCCATTTTCAAACCACGTCCGGGAAATCCTCCCTTACCATTGCGAGAAGGATCCCGGCAAGTCTGTAGCAAGTACTGCTTACAAAAAACATCGCCACAACGCGGTGAAAGTGCTACCATAAAATTAGACATACGTTCACCTGCACAAGCACGGTTCCCCTTTGTTGTGCATAAAGGACTTAATGCCTCTGAGCGCGTACTCCATGCCATAGTTCTTGTTGATTGAGCTTCATCGTGGTTATTCTTATGCATAAAACCTGTGCCATCAAGATAGAAATTATTACGATTCATCCAAAAGTTCTTTGGGAACCTCAATGCTTTCCGGGCGAAAGTGAGTCTTATATGGAAGTCTGAACGCTTCATAATACCTTTGCGACGTGAGTGAAGGTACCCATGTTTTCTTAGCACTCTAGAGATTGTTGCCATAGAGATTCGCTCGTCAATACCATATTCTAAAGATAAACGTCTTAATGGTCTAATAGAGTTAAGCAACCGGTTAATGTCACTGATGCGTTCATCACATTCACTCAATTTTCGTGGTCTGCCTCGGTTGAGTTTACGGCTGTCAAAGGCACGCTTTATTGGGCGTTGAACATGGCAGAATATTGTGGCACGACTTAGGTAGGAAATTTGAGCATAATCTTTGCAACGGACATCTTCAGCTCCACAGATAAAAATCTCATATAGAGGGAATCTTCCATTGTCACACACGGAAATAATTTTTTCTAATTAAAAAGAAAAAGAAAAGCAAATAATCTTTTTGTAAACAATGTAGGAGAAGATCTTGATAAAGACTATAAAAAAACAATGCATAGTAGACTTATAAATAGAATTCTAGAATATTTTTACCATACTATTTTTTATTTTCCATACCTCAAATGTATTTATCTTCTTTTTGACTTATTAGCTTTGTAAAATAAAAGCTATCCAATCTATTTGGCTATGTACTTTGATTTTGCCTGGTCTTCTCGTATGACCTGTTGTTTCACCTCTTATGAAACACCAGGGCAGGTGGCCGTGGTATTCTTGAATCCACTCCAGGACTGGACCAGCTTCTTTCCTTTAATGACAAGCCATAGTTGCCAACTTATGAGAATGGAAATGCGGGACTACGAGCGAGCGGAGCGAGCGAGAAAAATTGAGCTGGGGGTTTCGGGGGCGCTCTAAAAAATTTTCACCTTTAACACCCCCGTTTGGGGGCCAACGGGGGTGTTATAGGTGAAAATTTTGGGCCTGAAATGATGCGCATTAGCCTCAATAAATATAAGGTACACAGTCCATGTAGTACTATTACATCTCTGTCCAACACGTATCCGATGTATTGAATACGAACGCACACAATTGAACAGACCCTTAAGGAGCAAAGAGAAAAAACGAGAAAGTAAGTTTGTGCTTGTGGAAACATATTTTTAGTAGCATTTCTATATTTTTTTTCTATAGTTTTCTCGTAATTACGGGACATCGGGCGGGCGGAACTCGGGACAAAGAGCTTAAATGCGGGACGGTTGGCAACTATGACCAGCTAAACTCAATCATAATGTCGGTCCAGGAGAATTAAAACACAGAAAGTCTCGAAAAGATACATAATAACCTGGTTGTACGTTCAAATAGTATCTCTATGTCACCTCTCGATCCCTCCCCTCAAATAAGCAATATGGTGGTTAGATTAAAGCATTACGTGCCCCAAAAACTTATTTATGCAACAAAAGCATCAAAACAAGGTCGCAATTGAATACTAATGTTCTTTTTAATAGCTGATCAGATGTTCAAATGTTTCTTTCAAACTATAATTGCATCTGACGGAAGATGGTTCAAGTTAGGCAACGTGGGTTGAATCCGAGTATTTTCCGTAGTCAAATTACGTCCCACCAATGCAACATTGATTGGGGGGCGGAGGGCCCCAAATGAGCCAAAATGGCTCATAATTTTTAAAGATGATTGTTGTGCGTATGTTACATTTGTCACGAATGATAACATGTGGTTTCCCTACCTTGTGTTATACAAAGTGTATCAGCCGACGACTTACACATTTCATACTACACTCTCTTAACTTCGGTAATCACTGTATGTGTATAAGTGAAGTACTTTTCGAAGTGTTTTTCATTCAACCATAGATTGTGACATGACTCTATTTTGAATATGAGATAAAATATGCTATAACAATGAAAATAACCAGATGATTTTTTTGTGTTTGGTAATTTTTCTACATGGATATTGCTTTATTTCTTAAGTTTAAGCCTTCTTTTGACTTTTAATGCCTTTTGCATGGCTGGAGAAGCTTTTTCTGCAACTTACTCCCCCTTTTGAATAATTCGTTTCTGCTTAATTCGGACCAGTCTTTTATAAAAGCATGAACTTTCAAGTTTGCCCAAAAGGTAGATGTAAGGATTTGATTTGCCTACTGTTTGTTAATTACGCAATGCACCAGTTAAAGCATTCCATTTTTCTCTCAATAAAACATGGCTGCCAACCTTTTTATTGCAACTTGGCGTAAATCATCACCACAGTATCCAACAAAAAAAGTACCTTTGTTCAAAACAACTCTGGCTAAATTTTCCATCAGTTTAATAAAGGAATAAAATAAAGGAATAAAAGTCATCTGTTACTTTCATAAGTCAACCTCAGTTGATTTGGCCAATCCAATGATAAGTGAAATAGTAAAAAAGGGTTAAAACAGCGGAATACTTCACCCACAAAACTGGTAAAGAAAATTAACTGAAAAATGTTCTCTTCGTCAATATGAATACTGTGATGGTTCCCTTAAATTCTTAAGAAATGATGTTTTGCATTGAATTTGAGGGGGAGAGAAATTCATGTTGATTTCATTAAAATTAAAACACATAAAATGGCAACAAATTCTCAAAATTGCTGTTTTTAAGATCGATATGATCTCGATCGCCTTTGCACAGCTTATTCTTCAATCTGTTTTTCAATCTGCTAAAATCCAGAACTGGTTAGCTATGTGTACTCTTGGAATCTATCCTCTGATTTAATTTTTTTTATTAACAAACTTTACTTGGTTTTAAAAAGTTCCTTAAAAGCTTCTTTCAACGGTTCTGACACGCTGGCATAGATTATTATATCAAATGAATTAACAGTCTGGTGAAAAATATAATTAAAAGGCTTTTTGAGAGCTAGTAATAAAAATTTAAAGTTAAAGAATATGAAAAACTAAGCCCTGGCTAACTAATTGAATAAATTATAATCTTGCAACTGTTAGCTATAGATTTTAAGTCAACCCGAAGTTTTTCTTGCTTTCTATAACAAAGAGCAGAATTTGAATCTAAATATCTAGGCTAAAGTTATATTTCTTGCTATTTAAGTAAAAAAAAGCTGGCTGTTATAACTTTTGGGTTTTGTCAATATCTAAAAAAATTGAAAGAAGAGGGTCCGAATGCAACGTTATTTAAGAAATTTAAAAACAAATTGTTCAGCCTAGTTTAATGGTAACAAAATTTTATATGTAAAAACTACTATAAAAAAATCTATAATGAATCAGAACGAATGAACTTCATTAGACAACTGTCAATGCTTTTAGTTATTTATTTCTCTGCAAGCTTTTGCATTGCACTTCTCTCTTCAGCAGAGACAAATGCTGAATCGTCATACTCCAATTCGGGATAGAGCTCACTGTAGTGGGACTTGACATCATATGTCCAAATAGCAACACGGCTTTTAGGACAGTGAACGAGCTGATTTGAACATTGTTGTCTGGAAGAAAATACAAGTGTGGTATGTGCAGTTTGTACTTACTTTAAAGTATTATCCCCCCTCTCGAGCTGTTAACAAGTTACGAAGTGCACGCTTCCTTACCACAGAAACCGCAAATATTGTACCCAGAAATCGTTCCTTTGGTGATATGTACACCTATGTGTTTTCCCATGACACTAACTGACATTTTTAGTTTGCAGATCTTACATTCAATTTGTGTTTCAGATTTGTCACCTTTCTTTGAGGCTGTTTCTGATGGTTTTAGTTGTGGCGATGTGTTTGCTTGTAAATTTAAACCAACATTTAAGTCTATGATTAGGTCTCTGTCAAAGGCGAAGGTAATTTTCCCATTAATTTCTTTCAATGAAGGATGAAGGTTTTATATCATAACATTTAGTTCCCAATACCTTGGAACAGAAGAAACATTTAAAGTAAACTAATAAGACTATATTAGAACAAATACATTGAACCCCATGGAACCAGATAAAGTCAGAACACGGGAGAACAAAAATAATAAGTAGGTAAGTTTTGACGGGTTTTATATAATCTAAATAGACTGGAACTCAGATCATCTATATACCTTATCTTCAAGAATTCCTTTCCAAACATACATATTATCTATTAGATCCATTTCCATAAGATTTGCTTCGATTAGAACGTTTTGTTTGTTTAGGTCTTGATTTGTGATGGATTTAACTTTGCAATTGGCTTTCTTGACATTAGAAATTTTTTTAAGTTTTAAAGTGCCTTTGATATCTATCAAAATAGGGTCACCAGGCATCAAAGATGTTTCGATATGTTCTGATGTTGTACTAGTTATCGCATGACTTCGAGTGCAATACGAGAAATATTTTACGAGTTCCGAGATTTTTCCGTAATATTTTTCCGAGCCTTTAGGCGAGGAAAAATATCGGTAAAATCTCGGAACGAGTAAAATATCGAGTATTGCACGAGAAGTCATGTGATAACTAATTTATTGTCGACTCAAAAAAATTGTCCTGATGTAAATTATTTTCGTTTTTGTTTTAAAACTTACTTCCGCCTTGCTTCTTTCTTCTGTGTAGTTTCGAATGTTTTTATTCGAAAATCTAATTCGAACGTTAGATTCGAACAATAAAACATTCGATATGTTCCCGCCGAAAATATTCACACAAAAACAAAACAGAGAAGTATTTTCGATCATTTTCGATCCAGAAGTTTTGTGTTGAAGAGAATTGCAGATTTTTCAGAGATGTATTTGAAAGTTTCTAGATTGATAATTCAAAATGCAAATGGTGTACAGTATTGTTTTGATAGAGAAGAAACCCTTCATTATTGGATTAATCAGATTGATAACATTCAGTCTTTTCCTATGTTTTTGTTTCGATGCATGGAAAAGAATAGCAGCAGAGCAGAGGATGAAAGGAGTTCCATGATGGAAATGTATGTAATGGTTAAAGAACAACATTTTTTCAAGAGCAAAACAATTTGGATACTTTCTTGATTATCGTCAAGCTTTAAATGTTTCGAATTTTAGAGGGAAGATGTAATGATTGTTGAGTTGAAAATTCAAGGACGTACCTAGTCGAGAACGAGAATTAGGAGAGAACTTTTATAAAAATCACTCGTCACTTGGTTTAATACAAGACATTTCAGTTCCCTTGCTATGTTATGAGAAATCTTATTGCGCAAAACATTCAAGAATCCTAAGTTTTTTTGTATGCATTGATAAAAAACTGTTTGGTTATCCACACGGACGAATTTTATCCAAAAGCTGAAAATATTTGGTGGTCTCAAGTAGTTTTATAATTTCTTAGTTCATCAGATTTGATTTTAGTGTCTTTTATGGAATAACTCCAAAGTAAAAGTTATTCTGAAAATATTTTTGTTGCGTTTTCCCTTTGACTCCCAAGTCAGTTTCTCCGAAAGTCAGTTCTTTTCGGTGGTTTTGTTTTGATTTTTCTCCCGCCGCTTACCCAGTCCCCCAAAAGTCAACGCGGTCATATTTCCAGACTAGAGAAATATGAAATATCGCAAATATCTTGATGCTCTCGACCAATCAAAACGCTCATATTTTTTTGGGTCGGCAATAATGACCATTATTAGTAAATTTAGTCATTCCCCTCACTCCGCGCAGACGATCCTTTGACGATCCTTTTCAAAAGACAGTTAGTTAACAATTAATTCTTCCTTGACTACGGATAGGGCGTCTCCCAAGTTTACCCAAGCTCCGAAGCTTTCCAAATCACAAAAAATACAAAGTCAAGCGTGCTTAGGTAAAAAAACTCACTTAGAATGCTTTTACCTTATATTGGTTATCATGTTTAGGATTTTGGGTAATTACCTTGATAAATATCATTAAAACGATAAAACATTATCAAATTTCTAAACGAAAAGTAATGACGCTAAAATCTCAAAGGAGGGAACATGAATTCTGAAAAAGATCTCATTTACTTAAACAATAGTATAGGTCTAGAAAGTCTTTGTATATTAATTGTGGGGTTTTGTCTTTTTATATAAAATGCCTCACTGATTTTTCTTTGTCCTTCGGTTTTGAAATCCTTTATATAATGGCGCAACTTACACATTATGCGTGTTTTTTTTTTCAATTTGGAAGATTAAATACTTTGAAATTTTACAAACTGAGTCTCGGCATATGCTTAGGAAATGCTTAAAGTTATCCAAGATTTGTTTCGACTGTTTTTGTAGCGCGCTGCTGAACACCTTTTATGAGTTTTTGTGTTTTTTTTTCAGTTTCGGTGACCAAATTACTTGGGCATATTCTAGATTGGGCCTGACAAATGTTATGTAAAGTTTACGGAATAATTCAGGAGTGAGATACGTGAAGGTTCGTCTAATTAGACCAGCCATTGAGTTTGCCTTTTTTACTTGGTTTGATATATGTTGGTCGAATGAGTGATTTTGATCAAAGATAACTCCGAGATCCTTTTCAAGTGTGTATTGATGTAGATGTTTAATTATATTTGGCTTATCTAACGTTAGTCATCTGGACCCATTGATTCGTTTGGATTTAACGCCTTGAGTTTCTTTTTTATAGTTTCAGTTAGCATATCTACTTCTTTATCCGTCCTGGAATGGAATTCAGGGAGTTGTTCAAGTGGCTCACGTGTAAAGACACTACAGAATTGGATCTGGAGTATGTTGGCTTTACTTTTGTCATCATATTTGATCGAATTTTCATTATTAGGGTTTTCGAGGAGAGGATGTATTCCCGTTCTTGCTTTCAGATTGCTGCGTACATGTTTCCAAAATCTTTTTGGATTTATTTTTGATTGTTCGCTGATCTTTTTTTCGAACTCTCTCTTTGAGCGAGTCAGGGCTCTATTAGCGGCGTTGCACCACCTTACGTACTCCCTTCTACGTCTCTCAGTGTCGTCGTTTTTTAAGAGTTATGCTTATAAAAAAAATGTGTAATATTGTAAGAAAGTGAGATTTGACAATTCGCTATTTGCATACTGCATGCTAAACCTTATTGGGAGAAATTTTGAAGGGAATTGCGGATGGCGGATCAGCAAAAAAAATCGAGACCCCCTCGAGATCTCAGGATCTATAAGTGCTATGATCTTGAAATTTTAACCAGTGATAGATAAGACTATTGGGATAATGTTTGCAAAATTTCGAGTCTGGTTTCCACCTGTCTGGTTGGTATTTTACAGACCAGAATAAAAAATCGGCTAAGTCACGAAATTGCTCTTTTTGCCCTATTCAGGCACAAATTTTGATATCTCAGGATCGGAATAAGCTATTGACTAGAAATTTCAGCGAAATAAGGCAGGTGGTTGTCCAGAAAGTGAGCAATTTAGGTAAAATACTGACCGGTCTGTAAACTACGAACCATGTGATTAATTGGTTTGAAATTTTACACATCGTCTCGGATAGTCAAGCGCTATCACTGGTTAAAATTTCAAGTCAATAGCTTGTTCCAATCTAGAGATATAGATATTTGATCCTAAATAGGGCAAAAAGGGCAATTTTGGGTCGGTCTGTGAAATACACACACGTGGCAGGTGAAAAAAATTTACCCCTATCCCTAAAACTGTATGTCATACGGAGTTGCCACATAAAATTTGAGCAAAAAAAATTCATGCGAAAAAGAGTTAGAGAGGGGGTCCTATTTTCGGCATTTTCAAAGAATGATGACGTCATCAATGATATTTTGTCCACACTTGCAAAATTCAAAGGAGAAAGGTTTAAAGTCCGGTGATAAATTGTGAAAAAATTTAATTAAAATAATTTAATTTGGCCATGTCTCCATGCGTAGATTGATCATAAAAAGAAACCAAAAACTAATCTAGATTCTTACATACCTCACCATAAAACTGAACTTATAAGCAAACAAATCTATTGGTATCGTCTATGCTTTTTGGAATTTCGTCAAATGCTGTTTTAAGCAGATCATTTCTGTCAGCGATGATAAAGTTCGTAGCTCCTTGGCAGACAACAGTAGGATCTTGGATTTCCAAATCCCTTCCTTGAATCAATCTTTTTTGCATGTACCTCAAAATTTCAACTGGGTTACTTTTTAATGATTCATTTTTGTGAATATCTGTAATAATTGATGCAATTTCTGTTTCTATTTTAATCTCTTTTGGAGGATCGCAAATTTTGATACGAAGACCCTCTTTTTCATTATTAAAAGCAGATGGCCCATCAGGTGTTGCTGGAGGTTCAGGTGTTGATGGAGGATCAGGTGTTGCTGGAGGATCAGGTGTTGCTGGAGGGTCAGGTGTTGCTGGAGGAGGTGTCGTTGGACGACCTGGTGTCTCCACTAACTAGATCTCTGTAACTGTATTCCAAGAATGCGTCCCCTTCATCTTCTTCAATGTTCTCATTAGCACATTGCTTGAGGTGATCGCAGAGAATACTAATTGAAAATAAGCTACCAAACACCTAGGATTTTTCCATTATGGACGAGGAAGAAGTATGTGGATTTTCCTCTACCAGTATTGACAAGTTGAATGGGCCTAATGTAAATTTTAAATTGGCCTCCCCTAATACTAGCCTTAATGTCTTTTGCAGCTAATGTGCAGCTCATAATGTTCAATGATCGACAATTCGATGCACACCTCAATAACTCAAATCTCCCGGCGTCTCTGAGCTTTGGGAAGGTAGCAATTAAGATGTCTTTCACTTCGTTATCATTATGGTTTAGATCCAACTTTTCTTGCCTTTGTTTCTGTCAAGGGAAAATGGCTGGAATAGCATTGTTCGTTCAGGAGTGACTCTATTACGAGCTTACATTTCTTTGTAAACACGTTGGAAAGTTACTCTATCACCAACTGTAGAAATTCCAAGCTTTACCAGATCAGTATCACTCAGCCCAGATATTGTTTCAAATCGTACATTTTGCTCAGCAAATGAGTCAGATAAGTTGGTGAGACCAATTCTTTCTAGCAAAATCTTTAATCTATCTGTCATTTTAATTATTCAACTGAAAAATATAAGAAGTTTAAACAATTAGATTTAATGGATTTCACCCTTTTGAAGAAATATGTAGAGTAATTTTTCAAAAGAAGATAACTTTTAAGAAACTAATTCATTAAATTTTTAAAGACTTAAAGGAACATTTTTTTGATAAAATCCACGAAAAGCAGGCTTCAGCTAAAAGCAAGAATCAATTTTTAAATATGAAGATATCTCTTTCAAAAAAAAAATCAAAACACAAATAAAATGATCTTATATCATTTCGAATGTTTTGAATACGAAATAAAATCTAAATCGAATGTTTATAAGGAAGAAATTCTATTGTTATCATTATCAAAAATACACTTTGTATTTCGAATGTTTTGAAGATGGAAGAATTGTGAAGTCATAAATGAAAACAACTTTCAATTGAATATTTTGGTTAGGCCGGCATAGTTATTCGGACAAATACCGGGTGCACCAAAAAAAAGTATACAGGTTTGTCGAGATATTGTGAGCTTCAGGATTTAATTTTTTTGTTCATTCTTTTTTTTATCATATAGAGGATGCTCTAACTTGAATTTTGAGCTATTATACATTAAATTTGAAAAAGCAGTTCGAAAGTTATTTCCAAAAAACTAACTTTTTTTCCATGTCGAAATTTCAAAAAATCATTAAAAACAGCAATCACGCTATAAATAAGACAAAATGACAAAAAAACAATTTCATTGTTTCTTTTATTCTTTTTTCTCTTATCTTATATTTTGCCAACAGTTTGCCCATCTTATTTGCACGTCATGAACATTTCCAACACCATCAAACTCAATGCAGACCCAAATTCTTTGAAGAACTAGTCGAGGAATGGTGATCTATTTTTTCAAAATTTTTCTCACATAGCATAACACCAAAACCTTGGAGATTTCCAAAAAAAATTTTCAGCTTGTCCAAAAATATTATCTTACATGGGAATAACTTGTTTTACCATATTCTTAAATTCCGTGACGAGTTTTGATGAACACAGTTGCATTTTTTGGTATTTTTATGTGTAAACAAGGTAAGTGTCAAGAGAAAAGTTTGCTCGCTGTTTTTGATGGTTTTTTGAAATTTCGACATTAAAAAAAAGTCAGTTTTTTTGAAATAATTTTCGAACTACGTTTTCAAATTTAACGTATAATAGCTCAAAATTCAAGTTAGAGCATCCTCTATACATTAAAAAAAGAATGAACAACAAAATTAAATCCTGAAAGTCACAATATCTCGACAAAGTTGTATACTTTTTTTTGGTGCACCCGGTAGAATTTATCATGTGTTGTCTGTCAGCTGCCCTTAAATAGCCGGAATGTGCCTTTAAAAAATCCATTAAGATAATAAACAAGACGACTAAAAGTCCAAAATTTCGCTAAAAGTAAGTCGATAAGAAAAATACATGTTTTAAAAAAGATTTAGTATACTTATTTATAAGAACAATGCTAAGATTAAAATTAGTCAATATTAAGCAATTTAAGGGTCAAAGTAGTAAAAAATATGGTATATCGACTAAAAGAACTCAAGTATAAACTATGAATAAGAACAGCACAAGAACAATTGAGGCTCAAAGTTCCGAAAAAGTAAGAACAGTCGAGCCTCAGTAAAATTATATTGATTTTTATAAAAAAGGGTAGTATTTTACGTGTAAAAATGAAAAATCGCACCGAAATGACAGGATAGATTCATTACTGTACCCTGCGTATGGTTGAGAGGTATATCGGGTCTGGTGGTAAAAACAGGAAATAAAGAAATAAATCAACTTTCATTATTCTTTTTATTTTAGCCCGGGGGGGGGGGGTACTAAGGCAAATGGAGGGTATGGTATGCCGCCCTTAAGGGTACCTTTTTTGGATTTCCAAAGTCCCACTAAGGGTCGGAAAAATAGAAAAATTTCAACCTTTTATCCCTGGAAAGATCGAAATTTGGTCAAAATTGGTAAAATTAGTCCCCGTAAGGTTCGTAAAATTCACAAAATTTTCCTTTTTTTTCTTCTTATCATTCTCAGTAAGGGTCCGAGGGCCGAAGGTTGGGCGGCACCCCCTCCGTCAGCTCGCAACCCTAGAACCCCTCCCCCCTCTGGGATTTTAGCCTATTTCGATACATCAGTCAAATTCGATGTTACTTTGGATCAAACATACACACACGACCGTTTTAACGTTTTCGAGCACTTTCTGAAAGTAACTTTTTTATTCAATTGAGCATAACTTTTGATCTAATGAATTGAATTTAATAAATGACCCATCAAAATTTAGTTTATTTTTCTTCTTTCCAACGAAATAGAAATTGTTATTTTAAAATTTTTAGATTTCGAGAACATTAATTTCGAAGAGAGAAACTTTTTTGTGGCGCACCCGGTACAAAACTGTCAAAAACACAAGAGCTAAAAAAATGAAAAATATTGTTCAGTTTATGATTTTACTGACAAATTAATGTGCTTAACGGTATTCGGGCCTGCAATAAACTTAACAGTAAATGGTTCCGTAATATTGAATAAATGCTTTACGAAATCGTCTTCACTGGAACTGTTTGTATAGAACGATGGGTATTCAATAACGCTAATCAAATCTTTGACGCGATCAATTCAGTTGATAAATTTCTCCTGTTGATACCTCTTTCATGTTGAGCGATAGGAAGTAAGTTGTAGCGCAGTGCATTGTGTTAATTAGCATACCACATTTCTGACATTTAAGATCATCAACAAGAAGATTCTTTTTCAAGCACTTTGGACAGATCGCAAATGTTTTAATGGTGTCCACTCCGCATACAACACCGACAATTGTTGTATCACAGTTTTTGGCTTTTCCGATTCTGCTAGATCTTGCATCGGTTCGATTGATTCCGCTTTATATCGATAGCTTGTAGAAGTGTTCAAAATAGGGCAGTTTTTGACAAGGCGTAATCTCAAGTTTTTTAAAACATAACACTTCCCAGTGGGCCCAGGACGTCCATAAGACGTCGAAATATGGTCTTTTTTCGACGAAACGTCGTCCAAGTTCGACGTTCTCCAGACGTCATGGCGACGTCAAAATGAAACGCTTTTCGTCCGTCTTTTTCGTCTCATAATGACGTCCTAAGTTTGGACGGGAATTGAATTGAATTGAATTCAATTTTCAAAAGCTGGCAAGAAAGGAAAACTGAACTTCCAAGACACACATCATTATACATGCATTATGAGTAAGTTCTATGAATATTATCCAACTTATAACAACTTATTAAATTATACCAAATTTGTTATACCGGGTGCGCCGCAAAAAAATTTCTCTCTTTGAAACTAATTTTCTCGAAATCTAAAAATTTTAAAAGATCCATTTCTATTTCATTGGAAAGAAGAAAGATAGACTTAAATTCGATTCAGTAAATCAAAAGTTATGTTCAATTGAATAGAAAAGTTACTTTTGAAAAGTGCTGAAAAACGTTAAAAATCGACCTATCAAATCAAATCAAACAGAAGATAATTAGCTGTCTAAATGACCTTTTGTTGTATAAAAGAAGGTTGAATTTCAATGAAATGAAGAAAATTCATGAAAATATATCAAATACGGGTTTCGAGGTAGATCCAACCTTACATAGACTTTATCCAGTCTAGAACCAAAAATATGAGGAAAATTTCGGTGAAAGAAATTAAAGTTATTTTGTTGAAGATTTTAAACCCTCTTGACCCTTCAGTTTCAAAATTTATGAGTTTAGTTATTGAAAAATGTTCTTAATCATGTAAAGGCTATTGTGATTGCCAATTTTAAAATAAAATTTGATAGATCGATTTTTAACGATTTCGAGCACTTTCTGAAAGTAACTTTTTCATTCAATTGAGCATAACTTTTGATCTAATGAATCGAATTTAATAAGTGACCCATCAAAATTTAAGTTATCTTTCTTCTTTTCAATGAAATGAAAATGGTTCTTTTAAAATTTTTAGATTTCGAAAAAATTAGTTTCAAAGAGAGAAACTTTTTTGTGGCGCACCCGGTAGATAATTTCTTTAATGCAATGTTTTTGATAGTTTTGTTATTAAATTATCATTATTTATTACAGCCTAGGTATAGCTCACCTCTACAGGGTGTCCCGAAAAAAAAGTACTGTGTCCACTGTCTATGTTAGAATTGTAAGATTGTAAGTATATACGACAAAGATTTCTTTTAATTACATTGGTAATGGGTCATTCCATTTTATATCCATACAGGGGGTGGACGAGCATTTCCAGGGGATAAAAGACAGGTTTTAGTCTGTCCACTTTAATGTCACTATAATGAATTTTTCCAAGGCTTTCTTTGTAAATTTTGCAATTTTGCAGGGGTATCCATACATTTCAAACATTTTTTTTTGAATACAAAGGTTCGTCCACCCCTGTATGGACTTTTAATAGAACAGCTCATGATACTTAAATCACAATAATGCAACAATGAAACACAAAAGCAAAAACCTATAACCTTCAAAAATCATTTTGAATGGGGCAGCAGAATAAACCGAAAATATTTTTTGGAATATCTTTAGTCGAACGACAAATTAAAGATCGTCTTAAAGAGCATTATTTAGATCTTGTGATACAAACACAACTGTTTTTTGCACTTAAAGAAGTGGTAGCCTGACACAGTACTCTTTTTCGGGACACCTTGTTATTGGAAACCATGATGATTATAACGGAATACCGCCTTTCAAAGTCTTTATTCTCATTTTATTTGTAGTGCCGTAGCAACTTGGGGGGCGCGGGGGGCTATGCCCGCCAATAATTAAAAAAAAATGGTTAATTTGCAAAATGCAAAGTTTTTCTTTTTTAATTTGTCATAATTGTCACGATTGAGTACATTTTCAAGAAATTAGAGCTCAAATTTTCAAACATTCCTCCCTCGGGCCAAACCATGCTTTGCCCTCACGGTGTCACTAAACTTCAGCCCCCCCCCCAAATATGGAAATGCTTCTAACGGCAAAGAATTGTTGTTACAAGAGTGCTTATCGATAAATGTGTAGAGCAAATTCATAAATTTATTTTAACATTTTGAATCTCTTTCACTTGTTTAACTTCTAAATTTTGAAATAAATTCATTCTCATTTTAACGTTTTAGATTCCTTACAAGAAAGTATAAAGACAACGATTTTGATTGGATGATAGGTGACATTATGAAACATGCTCCTAAAGAAAAGAAGCGAAAAGAGCAACCAAAAAGTAATGGAAAAGAAAAGAAACGAATCATTCAAGATAGTGGTGCGTATGGAGGTGGTGCTTGCGGTAATGCCAGAGATGTTAATGATACTAGTGATAATGATTGATTTTTAGATAAGGATAAGAATAACCAGAGATTTATTAGCCAATTATAAATTTGATTTAACATCTCTTTCTTGTTGATAGATTTCTTTACTCTGACGATGACGTCCTGTAGTGAAGGTCGAATATACAGATTTTAACAGAAATGAAGTTTCAGGTTATTCTTTTCATCATGAAGATCAATCGTTTATTTAATTTGTCCTGATAATAAAATTAAAAGGGTAATTAGATGATAAGAGATATTTGGACTGTAGATTTAAACACCCCTGTCTCACAGGCCCGGTGGAACTTTTTCCTCAGTGAGGATAAAAATTATATATATAGTCAAAGAAGTATTAAACCTTCAACTATTCATATTTATCGTCCATCTCTAGGCAAAACGCACTGTCGAATATTTTTAGATATCCGATAGCAAAATATCTCCTCTGTAGCAGCGAGCATAAAGAAAATAGTTTATTGATCACAGTCATCAAATAATTATTTATTAAATGTCACATATATCAAAGCAGATAAACAGAAAGTTATTTTTAACAAAAGATAAAGGAAATTCGAACGTTTTGTAATTAAAGAGTTTAAGAGAAAAAACAATGAAATTGACATCCTAAGATAGTAAAACGTTCGAAAATGTCATGAAATAGAGAACATTTAAATGCTTTTCTTCTAATTTGTGACTCCCCAAGCGATTTGGAGTACACAAAAGACCGGTCGGCCCTAAGAGGGTAAAAGTCCGGTCTTAAAGCGGCCGAATTAAAATTTTTAGCGGCCCATCATTTGTGAAGATCGGCCTCCAAGCGGACCATAGATTTTTTGAAAGGTCCGCTTGAGGCCGCTCTTCTAGCGGCCCTTTCTTGAGCAAGAGACTTCGAAGCGGCTTCTGGAGCGGTCGAAAGTCCGGTCCAAAGACCTGTGCGAATCTCTGCCGGTATCCGAGAAGTACGAAAAATTAGTTATTTTGCAGAATGGTTTTTTATTCAAATTCAAGCGACTAAACAGATATTTCGGCTCGTTCCTGATAATAGCGTCATGAAGAAATCAGATCACGCACTTTTGGAAGTTCTTTCAAGCCCACGTGAAGTGAACGAATGGACCTACTGCTGGCAGCTTGGCTGAAAGTTACTGTCTCTTTGTTTTATAAAATGTAAGTCACTTCTGAAGGTTATTAAAACCTACTAATTTCTTCAATATTAAACTGCTTTTGCATTAAAGTTTGTAGGATAGGAAAACAACTCAGGATTGACTCAAGTAAAAAAAATACTGGTCTGACCCTCTCGAAACAAAATTTTTCCTACATTCCTTCCTAATTTAACTCCAATATATCGACTCATTGAAGGTGAGATTCATGTTGAAGAGCGATCCAATTCAGGCATTTAAAAGGCATTGTCAACAAGCTCTTTAACTAAAAAAAATTCTTGCCACATAATTTTTGGGGGCAAAAAGACCATGCTGGAGGCAAGCAAATTTTTTGCTTTGAAGAAGTCTCTGGTTGGACTTTTGAAATGAACTTTTAGTATATTTTCTTATTGGTCGGTCGGCCGGTCGGCATCTTAAATCATTGGAAAAATGCGATCTGAGCATAGGTTCGATTATTTTGCATATTGCGACCGCAAAAAAAACAGTTCTGTAGCGCTTTTTAACGCTAAAAATCTTTGATAAATTGCAGATGAAAATCTTAACACAAGATGATCAAAACATTGGCTACGCTGAATCTATAAAATTCCTAGAATAATATCGCCACAAATCTGACAAATTTTCCGACTTACTGACTATAAAAGGTTTAAGATATAAATTGAGTCGGTCGGTAGAAGCAAAAGCAACTTATTGGTGACCCGGGCCATTAGCAAAAATTTGACGGATATTCATTGGCTTCCATATAAATTGTAAGTTTTTGCCTCCAATAATCAAGCGCAATTGTGCCTGCCCACATCAGTCTGCCTGTAGAAAATCAAAACATTGAAACCCGTCTTAAAAGTGAGATTTTATTGATTATTTGTAAATTTCTCAAAGTAATGAAAAACCAATTTGATATAATGGAATTCCATCCAGCGAAACTATTTATTTTATATTTCAACTTTCTTAGTTATCACAAATTGACTATATTCTATGCCGAAAGCGCTGGAGAAATAGCATCCACGACTGCCAAGCCCACTCATCATCCGATCCTGTTGGATCAGATCATCGCATCGTCGTTAGCAAATGCAAATTGAGCCTTCGCTCTACCAAGAAGAAACCTTTAAATAGACTCAACTGGAATATACTAGAAAACCCCACCATTGCCACAGCTGTTAAAAATGAAATTCAAACCAAATGGACTGAATGTACCACAAAAGATTATAAGCACTTCTCAGAAATCGGTATGGCTGCTTGTATGAACCACCTACCAGTCAAGAAAAAGACCAAGGACAGTGAACCCATACCAATAACAAACGCACGCAGACAGGTCTTACACTCCAAAATTACCGACCTTCAGAGGAACCAGACCAATCTGAAAAACGTTTATGTCAGAGAAGAAGAAAGAAGGATAACTTATATACTCAACCAGGCAAACAAATCAGAATCTACTGATGGTCTAAGAAATGCTTGGAAACTTGTCAAGGAGTTAAGCGGGAAGAAAAAAGCAGCATCTATCTCTATCAAAAGTGACGACCCAAAAAAGTCGTGGAAAGATCATTTTGAAACCCTTCTAAACAATATTCCTGAAAACGTAAATGGTGAGGCCAATGAAATTGATCCAGTGTTCCAATTAAACGAGGAAATCAATATCGATGACTTTACTCTTGAGGAAGTCAACAAGGCACTTAAACAGATGAAAAAAGGAAAAGCTGCTGGACTTGATGGTTTACCTCTGGAATTCTGGAAACTTGATTCTCTCAGTACCGTTCTTCTACACTTCTGCAATGCAACCCTAAACGGTGAGCGCCCAGATGAATGGGGCCTATCCTGTATTGTACCTGTGCCCAAAAAGGGTGATTTAACCAAAGTTGACAACTATCGCGGTATTAGTCTAACTCAAGTTGCTGCCAAACTCTACAACAGACTAATATTAAACAGAATTCGCCCTGAGATTGATCAAAAGCTTCGTTTCAATCAAAATGGTTTTCGTCCGTCCCGATCGACATCATCACAAGTTCTTGCCCTTCGGCGCCTTGTAGAAGAAGTCAACAACCATAAAGTTGAAGCTGTATTAACATTCATCGACTTTAAAAAGGCGTTTGATAGTGTTAACAGAGAGTCAATGTTCAAAATCCTCCTAGCCTACGGCATTCCAGATAAGCTTGTTAACGCAATCCAGATTATGTATACCAACAACAGAGCCAATGTAATGACATCTGAAGGAGAAACCGAATTCTTTGATGTCGTAACTGGTGTGCTTCAAGGTGATCCATTAGCACCTTACCTTTTTATTATTGTGCTCGATTATGCTCTGAGGACAGCCATAACTTCTAAAGATGGATTCACTATTGAAAAACGCAGAAGTAGACGACATCATACCGAGAAATTAGCAGATCTTGACTTTGCAGACGATATATCTCTTCTAAATGAAACAGTAGTCGAAGCTGAAAACCTCCTACACAAGCTAGAGATATCAACTCAATCTATCGGTCTCTTTCTCAACGCTAAGAAAACCAAATACATGCACATCAACCCTACAACAAACGATGGCATCCAATCTGTTAATGGTATCGCCCTGGAAAAGGTTGACGATTTCAAATACCTCGGAGCTTACACAAACTCTAACCATGACATAGAGATAAGACTTGCCCAAGCTTGGTCGGCACTTAATTCACTTGAGAAAATCTGGAAATCAGAAGCTTCACTCAGTATAAAAGTGCAACTCTTCAAGTCAACTGTCGAGTCCATCCTCCTATACTCCTGTGAATCATGGTCACTAACGTCTACTCTGACAAAGAAACTAGACGGAGCGTATACGAGAATGCTGAGAAAAGTAAAAAAGATCCAGTCTAATGTCCACATTACTAACAAAGTGTTGTACGGTAAGCTGCCCCGATTGAGCAGTCTTATCCAGAAAAGAAGATTGCAGTTAGCAGGTCACGTCATCAGAGGAAATGAGCCGGCATCTAAACTTCTCCTTTGGCAGCCAACATTCTTAACAAAGAAGAGAGGTCGTCCACACAAGACATTACTCAAAGTCTTAGAACAAGACACTGGACTTGACAAAGGCGAGATGGTTCGTTTGGCGCACAACAGGGTCAGATGGAAAGACATGGTCATGTCATCACTTTCAAGTGGATGATTTATATATATATATATAGCATAATATTACACCTCATAAATAATGCAGAAATATAATGAATAAAAGCTATCTTGCACCTGCACAAAATATTTCTGAAAAAAATCTAGAAATTTTTAAGATAGCTATAATTTTAATGGTTACTACCTGGCAAAGGCAATTGATGCAATTAAATAAAACATGAGAAAAAAAACAGATTTCAAAACAATGAAAGAAGTCTGCAAAACATAAGATGAACCTTTTAAAATTTTCATCCTCAAATTGTTTTTGCCCTCAAAGAATCATGACATTTAGCCGAGAAACTTGTAAATTATAAAAAAATGTAGAAAAAATACAAAAGTTATGGAATATTACATGCTGATTTTAGTTTTAAATGTTGTCTATGTTTCTTCAATTTTGCTGTGATGGCTTTTTCAACAAATGTTTGCAGTGGCTCAGAAATACCGTAACGCGTGTATGTTGCCTTGAGGATGGTTTGCATTTTTGTTTTTTCAAATTTTCTGAGTCCTTGTCTTCCATTGATGTTGCATTGAAGAATTTCAACGCTATTGAACCAATGCTTAATCTCACCAAAACCATAATCTGCTGCCAACTTAACGCGCTTCTCGTCTGAATCAACTGAATTTCTCAATTGATGAGTCATGTGTTGGAGTTGCTGCTGTTGTTGTTGTGGTGGCGGTTGTCTTTGTTGCTGTTGGGGTGGGAGTTGCTATTGTTGGGGTGGTGGCGGTTGTCGTTGTTGCTGTTGGGGTGGTGGCGGTTGTTGTTGTTGCTGTTGGGGTTGTTGTGGTTCCGCTTGTTGCTGTTGGGGTGGTGGCGGTTGTTGCTGTTGGGGTGGCTGTGGTTGTTGTTGGGGTGGTTCCGGTTGTTGTTGTTGCTGTTGGGGTGGTGGCGGTTGTTGTTGTTGCTGTTGGGGTGGTGGCGGTTGTCGTTGTGGAGGTTGGAATGGCTGTTGTTGCTCTTCATCGAAAGATTGGTCAAAATTGAGTGCTGGTAACCAATCATTGTCCAGAAAGTTGTCAAGGATGTTGTCATCTCTTTGGCTGGTGTTGTTTTTTAACTGCTGGTCCATGTTATACAACTTTGTATGGATTTGGTTGAACTGGTCTTTCATCCAACTTTTAAGATTTTCAATTGAACACCTACAAACTGGACTTTGATGTTGAGTCAGGGTCATTGCAATGTTTGGTGTGGAAAAGTCAAAAGTAGGAATCTGGCTCACTCCTGGCAATGACATGTGTGGCTCAATTGATGCATTGGATTGTTGGATTGTTGGTTCTGGTGTCAATGATTTAAGCGGCTCTGGTGTTGATGGTATGAGCGGCTCTGGTGTTGATGGTTTGAGCGGCTCTGGTGTCGATGGTTTGAGCGGCTCTGGTGTCAATGGTTTGAGCGGCTCTGGTGTCAATGGTTTGAGCGGCTCTGGTGTCGATGGTTTGAGCGGCTCTGGTGTTGATGGTTTGAGCGGCTCTGGTGTCGATGGTTTGAGCGGCTCTGGTGTTGATGGTTTGAGCGGCTCTGGTTCTGATGGTTTGAGCGGCTCTGGCGTCAATGGTTTGAGCGGCTCTGGCGTCGATGGTTGAAGGGGTTCTGGCGTTGGTGGTTTGGTCTGTTCTGGCGTTGGTGGTTTGATTGGTTCAGATGTTGGTTTGTAATTCATTGTCTTGATTGGTGATGGTGATTGGTGTTGATCTTGAGATGTTGGTGGTGTATTAAAAAAATTTGATGGTTTCAAATGGTTGTTGCCTTTGAGTCCCTGATAAGAAACCCTCTTAATCATAAACCCATTGACCTTCTTGATCTTTTCGTCCTTCCTTTTCTGAAACTCGTTCAACAACATCACCTCTTTGGGTCCCATTTCACGTTCCTGAAAATAGATGGTTAAAATTTTCATATCTTAAAGGAAGTACTTTAGACATAGAACCCTTCTCAAGCAGAAACTTTTACAGATCAAAATATAAAAATGTTTTTTTTATTTTTGTTTCATTTAAAAAATTGCAACTAATACTTGTTAAATTCTTTCATTACAGTTTCGCAGGAAAATGGTGGTATCGTATCAAGAGCATTGCAGTGCGTATCAAATCAATAAATCAAAGATAATGTCTAATTGGTTGTCTTCTCCGAGTACAGAAATTTCTGTTTTAGAAATCTGCTTTTGGTGGTATTAAGAACATCTTAGAAGACTTCCATTCAAACATTTCAAAAGTAAGAGTATTTCTTACAGGTGCTGGTCCGCTGTCATCTTTTTGGCTGTCTCTTGAACGTGCTGCCTTTGCTGCCTTCAGTTTTGATTTTGACTTGGTGTTGACTTTCCTAGTGTTTATCTTCTCTTTTTCATCTTTGCGAGGCTGAAATAAAGATAACTATTTAAAACACAATTTCCTTTCCTGGAGCTGTTGGCTTATCTTCTCATTTCTCTCTTCTCAGGAAAGTCATGGCTGATGTTTAAGAAATAAATCGAAAATATTGCAGAAATTAACTCCCATTTTTGCGATCAATCCAAGATAAATTGTAAGTTCTCATTCTCTACAAAATATTTTGAATATTGATCAGGTTATCAATTAGGTAAAAGATTAAAATTTTCTGGTTGCATTGTCCAGCAAATATATTACATAAATTGTTTTACTTTAATCGGTTTAAATTTTCTGGATTTAATTTCAGGAGTCAGAGTTTGTGTGAAAATTTTTTGCGTGGATTTAATCCTTTGGATAAGCCTGAAAATAGTTGTAAAATAGCCATTTTTGCCACAAATTAAAACTTTGGAATGGTTTCTCCCCCGAAAATGCAATTAAAAAATTTTGTGGTTGATTTATTTTCGCGAATATGGCATCTTGTGAAAGTTATCTAATTTAATAATTTAATTTTTTAGGAAATATCCATGTACCAACCAAGATGAAACCATGTTATATCTTCAAAATATCTAGAATCCAAAGCAGTTAAACAATATATATAAAGTAAGTGCTCTTACTCTTTTTTCAGGTGGACAATTTTCCTTTTCCGATTCTTTTGGAGGGTTAGGTTTTCTAGTTTTAAGTTTTTGCGTTGGTGTGGTATCGTCCTTGTTTGATGGTGGTTCTTCAACTAATTTGGTATGTCTTACTGCCTCAGCGTAGGTCTTTCGTTTTTCTTGAGTCTGAAAGAAGAAACAAATAAAGTTTAATATTATCCTTTTATTTATTAGCTTTGAAAATACGGGCTTTAAACTCAATCGAGATACCTTTTTATAGTCCAGAGAGACACCTCCAAATCTTTTGACCCAAATTTTCCAAAGCTGAAATCTCTGAAAATAGTCTTTACACGGTCTTTATTGTTAAATTATAGTAAAAATTTTCAAAGTCGAAAATCTCAGCTTCTAAAAATATTGGAACAAAAGATTTGGAGGTGTCTCTCTGGACTATATAAGGGTATGTCCCTTGAGTTTAAAGCCCGAAGGGATAGAGTTCAATTTCTAAACCTTTCTCAGGCAAGAAAAAGTGAAGCCTTAAAAAATGAGCCGCATTTTTGACGACAGATTGTATCTAGCAATTCCTTTGGTTAACGATTAATATTTTTTTCGAAATTTAGCAGTAAATTTTAGTTTCAATCCATCATTTGTGTAAAAACCAGGCGAGCTGCTCACAAAAATTGGCACCCAAGTTATTTTGATTCCCCTGCCCCTTAGCTTTTCAAAAATTTATAACAAGTGCTTTGACTAATAAAATCAGGTGATTTCACAAATTGAGCGGCTCGACTGGTTTTATGACAGATTGAAACTAAAATTTACCACTAAATTTCGAAAAATATTTTACAAATTGAGCGACTCGCCTGGTTTTTACTCAAATGACAGATTGAAACTAAAATTTACCGCTAAATTTCGAAAAAAATATTTATCGTAAACAAAGGAATGCTAGATTCAATCTGTCGTCAAAAATACAGATTGAAACTAAAATTTACCACTAAATTTCAAAAATTATTTTACAAATTGAGCAGTTCGCCTGGTTTTTACACAAATGACAGATTGAAACTAAAATTTACCACTAAATTTCAAAAATTATTTTACAAATTGAGCGGTTCGCCTGGTTTTTACACAAATGACAGATTGAAACTAAAATTTACCACTAAATTTCGAAAAATATTTTAATCGTAAACAAAGGAATGCTAGATTTAATCTGTCGTCAAAAATACAGATTGAAACTAAAATTTACCACTAAATTTCAAAAATTATTTTACAAATTGAGCGGATCGCCTGGTTTTTACACAAATGATAGATTGAAACTAAAATTTACCACTAAATTTCGAAAAATATTTATGCAACTTTAAGCATTCTCCAGCAAAAAAAAGTGAAGCAAAAAATTGATTTTTTAAATTTCGTGCCGGCGGATAGTATCTAGCATTTTAATTGTTTTTGGAGTACGAGATCAAAAAAAGTAGGCGGCAAACGCTATTTCACATCTCTCAAACCGGCGAAATTGCATACTTTAAGTCACGTGACTTTTGTAAGAAATCCTTCCAAACCTATGCTTCACTTTTCTATAAAGGCCGCATATCTAGCCCTTCGGGCTTTACAGATCTGTGGATTGAACTCTAGCCCTTCGGGCTTTAAACTCCAGAGTGACACCTCTTAATCTTTTGACCCAAAGCTCTCTGAAAATGAGTCTTTACACCGTCTTTATTGTTAAATTCCAAATCTTTTGTCCCAATATTTTTAGAAGTTGAGATTTTCGACTTTGAATTTTAAAATTTTTACTTGAATTTAAAGGGATGATCAGATGGTTTGAGATATTTTGCCTATAGATAGCTTCTAGGAGTTTAGGAAAAATTTCTAAATTTTTCGGTGTACTTATTTTCCTAACTCAAGTTATACCACTTTGAAATTTTGAACCTTTGCTTGAAAACAATAGAAAAAAGTGTGAAAAGTCCCTGAAAAGTCCCATTTTTCGAGATTTCAAATTGGCATAACTTGAGTTAAGAAAATAAATACACCGAAAAATTTAGAGGTTTTTCCTAAAATCCTAGAAGCTATCTGCAGGCAAAATATCTCAGACCATCTGATTATCCCTTTAACAATAGAGTATACAATAGGGTAACAATAAAGACCGTGTAAAGTTGTTTTTGCTTCGCAACCTTTATACAATACGGCTAGGTCGGAAGAAGCAAAAACTAATATGGGATATATTTTTCGAGCTCAGATTCTTTGTCTTTTTTCCAAGCCTTTAGCCTTTAGGCGAGGAAAATATAGAAAACTCTGAACGAGGCTCGGAAAAAATGACGAGAAATCTTAACTCAAAAAATATATCCCATATTGTAAGAGTAAAAGTGTAGAGAACTCGAAAGTATGTGTGTATTAACGAAAACTTTTTTAATTCAGTGCAATAGTGGAGCTCGCTGGTTCGATCAAATAATACGAGATTGAAGAGGGAAATCAACTTTTACGAGATCAAAGATGGAAATCAACTATCACAAAGAAATGCCAATCAAACAAGATATTGGAAACTTTTATAAAAGAAATATATACCGATGCTGCGTCTGATGTTTCCCATTTCTTCTCGAACTCGTTCAATTCCTTTTTCGTCGCTAAAAAAGAAAATAATTTTCATTAAGGGATTATATTGACAAGGCTCAGAATGCTTAAAAACTAAGAAACATGCTAATTATGCTGATTATGTCAAAAAGTTTTGAAACATGAGGCTGCTTGGTAAAACTAGTTTCTTAAAAAAAACGTGTATATACAGCATAGAAGAAGCCAAATTCTTTTCTTAAAACATTTCTTTCGTAAGCAACCTGAGAAAGGTCGACCAAATTAACAACTTCTCCCTTAGCAACGTTCACATTTTTTTATAAGCAACTCCAATTTTCGGCTGATAATTCGCTATGCTTTATCAGAAAAGCTCAATGAGATGGTAAAAAAATAGTTTATTTTAGAACAATTTTGTTGCTTATAAAAAATGTGTAGCGTGGGAAGAAAATTAAAAGCCACCGACAAAATTTACTGTGGGAAATTATAATGGATTGGGTTTTTCCCTTCAAATTTTGGGGTTACCCCTTTGACAAGCATTAATTTAATGAATAAATTAACTTACCAGCTAACTTTAGAACACAACCGGAAACATCATCTTTTCCATCCGAAAAGGTACCAGATCTATTCTTCTCTTTCCAATCGATTAAGTTTAGCGGAACAATTACGGTTGTGTCATCAGATGGACAGTAAAATAGTCCGTACTTTAATTTCATTGAAGCCATGATTAAGTAATATATACTCGATAATTAGATGAATCAGATATTAGATAATTGATCAAATGCTTGTTTATTCCGCAGAGCAAAACACAAAAGTTCCCCTTCTCAAACTTGGCTTTTATAGCTTCCCAAATAACATTCGAATTACATGACGTCGGTGATGTCTACAGTTTATTAAAGTGACGTCAATAAATTCGAACGTTCTGTTGCGAAAATGTGCGATGTCTATAGGTTCGAATGATCGAAAGTAAGATATGCATTGTTCTTGTTAAGTTATATAAATTATTTCAATTGCATATTTATGTATTTTGCTTGTTAAGTTATATAAATTATTTTATTTGTACAATTATTTATTTTGATATAAATAAAAGTTTATCTTGTTAAGTTATGTAAATTATTTTATATGTACAATTATGTAAATTGATATAAATAAAAGTTTCAAATCATTTATACTTTCACGTGACTCTTCCCTCCAATATAAAAGACCTTCCCTCCCGTCTCTCATTTTCGAAAAATTTCTTGTTCAAAGATGGCGGGAAAACGTGAAATTGACATTGCTGAAGAAACTCGTATTGATAAATTTTACAGAGAAGGTTGTTGTAAAAAGAATTGTTATTTGAATTTTACAAAAGAAAAAGCTGCTGAATTTAGAAATGACATTTTCGAACTAGATGAAAACGAGCGCGACATGATGATAATGGGATTCTTTTTTAATCAAAAACATGAAAGTGGTAATAATCTTGAATATTGCATTCGTGGATTTCGTGTTTGTCGAACAGCCTTTTTGTTTTTATTTGCTATTTCGAAGAAGCTATTTTCCACTTTGAGTAAACACTTTGACGAGAATGGTCCAGTCCCTCGTATCCACGGCAACTCAAAGCGACTGCCGCACAATGTTATTGATATTGAACATATAGAGCGAGCTAGAAATTTTATTGAAAACTATGCGCTGGCTAACGCTAAACCACTCCCTGGTCGAGTGCCAAATTATCGCGATAAGGATGCAAAACTGCTACTCATACCATCTCACGAGACTAAAGAGGGTGTTTATAAACAGTATCGCGAGCTTTGTATTGAGTTTGATTTTGATCACATGGGACTGAGTACATTCACGAATTTATGGAGATCGCAATTGCCCAATATCTTAATAACTAAGCCAATGGGAGACTTATGCTGGGTTTGTCAACAAGGCAACGAGCGCCTTCTCCGCAATCATTTGGAAAGCGACGGTGAAGACGACGAACATGAAAAGGCACAAGATGAGCAAACCCTTCACATTGTACAGGCGACTGAAGAAGCCCGGTATTACAGAGCACAGGTAATCACGAGGGGTAAATCACTTGAAAAAAATGTGCAATACTTTTTTAATTCTCATTAACTTTTTCAAACTTTCGTTTTGACTTTTTCCCGATAACGCCCACCGTCCTTGGTCGCCCAAAATTGTCCACCTAATTTTTTTCCATAAACGCCCAAGAAACTTTTTGACTTTTTCAAGACTTCTTTTTTACTTTTATTTTATTTTTTACTCTTTCTTTAACATTTTGTAGAGGTGTACGATAATTTTTCGAGTGACTTACCCCTCTGGAAATCAAGGACTACTAGTATATCCGGGGGTAAAATTGAGCACTGGGACTTGCACATGGTCAAGTTCCCGATTTATATCTCGAGCTTATAGGCATAATTTTTATTTATTTTTATCAAAATCCTCCCTATTTTTTCAGGTCGAAGGGGCCAAACAACAAGCTGCTAGTTTCAAAGAGCCTTTTGAAAAGCACGTCCCTTGTTCGTTTAAAGGCATGGCTCACTATAGCTGGGATTATGCCCAGCAGACCCACTATCCATGCAACCCACTTCAACCTGGACCAATTTTTTTCAAAACACCCAGGAAGTGTGGTATATTTGGGATTTGTAATGACGGCATAAATCTTCAATATAACTACTTGATTGACGAAATAAACACAACTGGGAAGGGGGCAAATTCAACAATTAGCTATTTGCATCATTTTTTCGAAAATTATGGCATGGGTGAGACAGACTCGTATCTACATGCTGATAATTGTTCAGGTAAATATGGATTTCAGAAAATATTGATTTGCCAGCAACTATCAAATCCCAATTTCCCATCCAAAAAATAAAAAATATTTTTTTGAACATTTATAGTGAATCCTTGAGTGTTATCTGAGTTTTTTAAAATAAATTGCTGTTATAAGATTTCCCTGACATACAAACTTAAAGTATATGTTAACATTAAGGGACTATTTTGGCGAGAACTAATTTTGCCAAGTACAGGAGCAAATTATTTAATTTTGTTGAGAACTGATTTTGGCAAATTTTGTCTAGACTTGATCAATTAATTTGCATCAGCCTCTTTAGTCAGTCTACTTTGTTTAATTTTCCAACATTTTACAAAAGGTAATTAAGATTTTGAAATTTTTATCCACCTATTCATCTAGTTTAGGTATAAACTTATTTCTTTTTTATGATTTTTGATGGCGAAAACGTTTTCGCCAACAAAAATCATAGAAAAGAAATAAGTTTATACCTAAACTACTAGTTATCGAGAAAAATAGTGATAAAACAGTTCAATTCCTTTTTTTCATATTCAGGGCAGAATAAAAACAACGCTTTTATTTGGTACTTAATGTGGAGAATTTTGAATGGATTCCACGAAACAATCGAATACAGCTTCATGATAGCTGGCCACACAAAATTCAGCTGTGACAGGTAATGAATAAGATTTCAACAAATGAGTTATCTTCATTACTATAAGATGGTCTAATGTCTAAATCTCTTTTTCATTATTGATACTTTTTAAGCGGTATAATTTAAAGAATCTTTACAAATTCAATTTCACTTCTGATGGCTGAGGTCGATCATGTTATACCGTGAAGTCGGGTAACTTGCATCAGTGGAAGGAAACTTGCATAGCCATCAAATGACTGACCAATCAAAGCAGGAGAATTTCAAAACAAATGAACTACGCAGCTCCGCCTCGCAGCTCTTCTCTACCATTTTGTTTTAATTTAACTTTGTATTTTAATGACCAAAAAAGTCATTCATTTGAGGGGTATGCAAGTTTCCCTCTACTGATGCAAGCTACACGGTATTCACAGTAGTTGTTTTGAAGAACAACTTTGAGAACGCGAAAACCTATTGAATAGCTAATTACTCCAGAACAGTTACCTAGCTAGAGACAAGATAATTTATCACGTTTATAATGGCTGAGGAAAAGTAATGCATGCGGAGTAATTTGTTATTCAATAGGCTGTCATCTTGTTCTCCAAAACAACTATTATACTTGTTATTTGACGCATAATGATTCATAAAAAATTGTCACGCAAAGATTTTAGAAAAAAGGTCCATTAGAAAATGTAATCATTTAACCAAATATTCATTAATATTGCGATTATTCTGTTTCTTTCAAGGTGCTTTGGCAGCTTCAAGAAAAAGTTACGTTTAACTCATGTTTCGTCACTTTATGAAATTGCCGGTGTTTGTGATGAATCAAAATGCAACTACTCAGTGCTTGTTGGAAATCATATCAAAGAAATCAACGTTCCGACATATGACTGGACACACTACTTTGAAAAACAGCTGCAGTTCCAAAAAATCACAAATATTCTCCAATACCATCATTTCAGATTGTCAAAGGACCACCCTGGAGTTGTAAAATGTCTCAAGTCCTTAGATGATGATGAGCCATTTGAATGTTCAATTTTTGCTAATCGTAATCCGCCCAATGTAACAGCTATTTTGCCAAAAATCGTTCCACCGAAAGGATTCACCATTAAACGTGCAGATTATTTGCGTAAGGAAATCCGTCAATTCTGCAAACCTGGGACTGAGGATTTGGTGGCACCCTGATACCATTCATTTATATTATATTTCATCTTGTAAACATAATGATTGTTACAGTTAATCATTCTTACTTCTTCACAAATTGAATAATATATCTTATCCAAATCCACCATTTTTATCAACAAATAGTTTGCTCTTCTTATTTGCTTCTTCAACATACGATTGCTTCTTCAACGTGATTGTCTCTGTATGTGTCGTTTTTTTATGTCGTAATTTCATAAATGTTATGGGTTATGTTATTATTTCATTGCATTAGAAAAATATTTTGTTGCCTGGAAAATAGAGATAAAATGTAAATAAATAATTGTGAGGATATTATTAAGTTCCATGAAAGAATGTAAAATTGTAACAGCTTTGAGTTATTGTTCTAAAAAACTACTCAGTCCTCGATCGAAAGTAGTGATCTTTTTCAAAAAAAGAATGGAGGAGACATCAATAACGTTTGGGGAGTCACATTTGTGAACGATAAACCATATATTCAACGTGAAAAATCGGATATCGAAATTATTCAGTCTCGCTTTAATGATATTCGACTCAGCTTCGCTTCGTCGAATATCATAAAGCTGGACTGAATAATTTTCGATATCCGATTTTTCTTGTCGAATATCTGCTTAATATATATTATATCGCGATCCCGATAGTGCTTTGAAATGGAGATACACAGTGCCAGGTATTGATCGTACGTTCTTCCTGCTGTCAGTCCAAACTGAAATACCAGTGGTTTGAATGATTATAACGTCATTTTCTTTTGTAATACGTCGTTGACAATCTGGTGCGTTACAGCTAAAAATATTGAAAAAAAAAATTATAAAACTTAGCTATTTCAGCCAAGCAACATGAGGGGTTATTTTCTCTAGCAGACAAATTCTTTTTAGAACCGTACACAAGCCTCACCAGAATATAAAGACCAGGCAAATTTTGGAGTTGTGTGCGCCCCTAAAAGGTGAAAAAGATTTGTGGTGGTTTTGGATTGCTAATATGCTATGTTTTCAGGAATGAGAAGAACGTAGTCGTCTAAGAAAACAGCTATTAATTTTTAGAATCTTCCTTACAATCTAGTTTTCATATTTAAAGAAACTAGATTGCTGACGTGTAGAAAAGATTTTCGGCATGACTGATCCTTTTGTTTCGATAATAACATCAAAGCAGGAATAAATTTTCTTCTCGTTTCTTTCTCTGCTTTTTATTTCTTATCAATCAGTTCACGCTTTCCCTCACCACCCGTCTGTCTCATATGCTCGGGGTTCTGAGTTCGACTCCAATGGATGTCCAATTTTTCAATTCTTGATTTTGTTTTTGTGATTTTCTCATCACTTTCATTTTGTATCACAATTTCATTAGAGTGAAGATATATCGACGCGTTATGGAATGTTAATTGCTATTAGTAATTACGCGTTCAATTCGAATCTATGATCTGTTCCCTCCTTTATAACAACCGTATTTTATAAGCATTGAATACTGAAATTCAAATAACGACCACGTAAGAAAGATAAGCAAACGATTGGATCAAGTGTCAAACATTTTGACCCGGAAATCAATTATTATTCTGCCTTTACAGTATAAAACGAGAAGTTCAATGAATCGCTCGTTCACTCGCTGGCTGAAAGTGAAAGTGAAACTGTCGGTCAGCAAACGCAGGCGCAAACGTCTATACCCGTTCTTCTATATCTCTAGAATCCGCGTTGTTCTATTTAGAATGATTCTTTGCTTGGAGTCGAGCTGCGGGTTTAAGGAGAATCGGTATCGGCTTCAGAACTCCCAATGAGCCTTGAATAATCGCTTGTGGCAAAAAAAAAAAAGATTGAAGAAAAACAAGTTTAAAAAGTTCTTATTAAGTGATGCTATCGTAGCTTATCTAAACCTTAGACAGAGAGCTGAGGTAATATATGCTAGCTACTTGTTTGATTGACCTTCATTATTAAAGAAGGAGGATTAAAAAAAGAAAATTGAAGAATTGAAAAATTGGACATCCATTGGAGTCGAACTCGGAGCATATGAGACAGACGATCTAACCGCTTGAGCTAACCACGCTTTGTAGGTAGTGAGGGAAAGCGTGAACTGATAAAAAAGTAAAAGGAAAGAAAGAAACGAGAAGAAAATTAATTCCCACTTTGATGTTATTTTATTTATTTTTTAATTTTTTTTTTTGAGTTATGAAGTGAAACTCTAACTTAAAAAACGTATTCCCACTATAAATTTGAATATAAAACTATATATAAAACATTCCTATAACAATCATATAACTCCGGAGGCTTTCCTGGCACCCTATAAAATAAATCTAATTTTTTTATAAAAAATATACGACCAGTCTAGTCCCATTTTAGACAAATTCTAGATATATGTGTGCCTATTTTTTCCATAAATATTTCAATGTTGTCAATTTCATTTTGTTGTAATAATGCTCTTTTATTGTTTCGGGATCCCCGTAAACAGAGGATTGCCGATCTCAGTAATTCGAACGACAACTTTGCGTTTACCCATTGTCCCATTATGGATCTTTCAATGTCTCTTTTTTCCGAGAGTTTATTTATAAGCAGTGTAAAGGCTTTTGAAGTTTCGTGCCCGAAACCTCCATACGGAGTAAAAACTAGGGATGTGAATGAGCTGTGCTCAACTTCGACTACCCGTCTTCCATAACTTCTCTTCCTCTCTTTTTCGTTGGCTCGAAAGACTTTGTCTAGGTCCCTGTTAACGTGAGTCGGTGCAAATGGATTGAAAATCCTTACGTCAAAGAATGCACGTTCTCCGCGTTACCAAAAACCTCGAACACTCCAGTCGAGTCTTGCCTCATCGCTTGTAATTCCCGTCAACTGCTCGCCTGTGAGCTCCTGAAGGTGAGGTTCGACCTCAACATCTTTGGAAATCACTCTAGCGAGCTCTGCTATTAGATTTCGAACACCATTATACCTTGCAATTATGTATCCCCCTTTGGGGCAAGACAGGGCATGGTCGACGTCAAATGGTTTACCACAAGCGCACATAGTTGGCAGGAACTTGTGTGGCCATCTGTACCTCAAGGTGATTGCGTCGTGAAACTCACGTTTATTAACAACCGTGTTCTCAGATTTTGACGGCATGAACATGAGCCAACTTGATGCTGCTTTGAGAGATGCCAGTTCGACGGATCGCTGCTCTCTTCTACTCATTGACTGTTTGAGTTGTTCCAATAACAACTTTTTCCTCTTTTGGTTCTCCTTGTGAATCAGCTCTTTCGTCTTCTTTAGCAGGATGATGTTAACATCAAAGTCGTGCTTTTGGTGGCGGATGTTTTCGATGCTTTGGGATGTTAAACTTCTTGAATTTTCGTATTCATGAACGCACGCGACTGAGAATATCGGCAGTCCTAAACCTCCAAGTTTTGGTGAAAGGCTTATTAGCTTACGCTCATTTTCAGTCAAATTTTTCCCCAACATCATGGGCAGCAGATTTTGGTCGATCATTTGGTCCAGCAACTTCAATTCGTTTGTGAAGTCAGGGATGACTCGTAGGAAGTAGTTGAGTTTGTGTACCCACCCATGTGTAAAGCTCGAATACACTGCTTGAGGTTCAGCTTTTGCGATCTCTGAAAAGGCGTTTATTTCAGTGCATGAATCCCTTCTTGATTGCCGAAGAAGCCTCCCAGATATCTTCTACCAGATGAGGGGATCTTTAGATTGGTGTCTGCAAACATCACTTTGGCTTCCTCCAGCTTTTCGTCTTTCACCACCAACCATGATTTGGAAGCCTTCGGAAAGTATCCAAACAATGGACCTGTTTGTTCAATCCTGGCCCACCATTTCTGAAGACTGGGAAGAGAACCAGTACCACAAAGATCGTCTGCGAAAGCTGCTTGTTTGGTATCACTATCGTCTACGATGAGTGGGAGCATCGGAAAAACTCCTATAGCATAGGATGGCATAGCTAATGGGTCGCCTTGTGTTGTGCCTTCTGCAGACAAGATTTCTTGATGCAGTACGGTAGCAATTCTTTACGTACGTCGACATCGGTGGGCAGATATACTTGATGTTGTGAAGCAATACTTTTCGATTCAGTGAATTCAATGCGTTTTCTGCATCAACGAGGAGTATTGCATCAGTTTCTTGCGCCTCAAAGATATCTTTCATGCTATGTACTGCTGCTTCACTGCCTGCCTGTAGTCCTGCACACAATTGTAGGGAACCTGCACTGTTGAGAATGTCCGGTTTAATGGTGTTGATGACGACTTTCCCTACTATTCTTCGTAGAACTTCTCCAATACCAATCGAACGGACACCGGGATCTTTGTGGAATAAGCCTGCACGAGGTGAATGCTTCCAAACTGTGATCTTCCTGATCAAGTTGTGTCACACAAAGGATTTTCGTCATTTCAGCAATGCTTTTCCGTAGCTCGGTTCCAGTTCGACGAAAACTTTTGGACACAAGAATTCTTCTCCATCCATCTGCGTTCATTCCGGATGGACCAGCTGCTCCTTTGGTTTTTATTGCAGATGCAGCGATTTTTGATTCATCTATACTTCCGAAGATGACTGGATCACAAAACGGTACTTCACCAGTCAGGAGTGCTGATTCATCTGGTTCTGCTCCTTTCGGATGTTTTTGGAGCAGCTCTTGAAGCGTGCATTTGGTTAGATTCAGCACACCCTTCGAAGATTCATCATCTAGCAATCGTAAGGCTGCCTTCACATTTCCAGATAAGATAAACTTTGCAAATCTTTTTTATTTCGATTCAGCGCTGGTCTTCATACAGCTTTTCTTCAAAATTGACTGGATGGTTCTTGCCTCTCGAAGAAGTGAGTCAAAGTCACCTTGTGTCCAGAGCGTTATCCGTCTTTTTAGGCATTCTCGGGTAAATTAATGCGTGTCCAAATTTTCGTTAATTCTTCGGACCCATCGTCACCCCTCCTAGCATAATAAATTATACCTTTAAAGAAGCGCATTACGATGTTGGGTCGCCAATATACTATCTCTTCGTACGCCGCAGATATGATTTGTCGGATATCAGTTGTTGTGTGATCAGCCCAAACATTGATTTGTTGACTTGAGCTTTGTGACGTCACATTTTCTACAGTTGTTGACAGCACAGTGGGGGCTTCCTTCAATTTTTGTTTTGTGTGAGAATTTTCATGATTTGATCTCCCACCCTTTGATGTAAAGCTTTTCGTGGAATGTCTGCATGGAAATGTTGAGGCTGAGAGTCGGGTATTGTTAATTTTTCTTCATTTGGAGCAGCTTCTTTGATCTGCTTGGAGCCATTTGGAGCGAGGGTAAAGGAAAGATTCTCCCTTTTTGATGTTATTGAAACTGAACATCGGAACTTTTGGTTGGTTGCAAGTTGTTCTTCTCTTCTTTTCCTCTGTAAGAATCACATTAGTAGGGGTCAGAATACATGTGAAATAAGTCCCGTTCGATTTTTCTGATAAAAGCACTTTCTCAACGGATTTGAGATATTTGACCTTAGTAGAACCCAAAAAAATAGGGTGGCAATTTTTAAATGTCGTTTTGGGTATTTTACAGACCAGAATGGAAACGCCCTAAAAATCACTTATTTGGCAATATCTACTCGAAATATTGGTATTTTTCACTGAAATTTTGACTGGACATAGTCATCAGTAACAGGTAACTTTCTCATCCATCAAAAAAATTATTTCTTTAAAAGCGTGTATTTTACAGACCAAAGTCTATTTTGAGGTTTCTGGTCAGTAAAATGTCTCAGATTAATTTTTTTTCTTCGAATTTCTAGTTATAGCTCCCTCTTACTAAATACTGGGGTAATTTCAAGTCGGTCGGGCAATTGGTTCCCGAGTAATCGTGATTTTTATAATTTACAGACCAGAATTTTGAAGTTTTGACCAAAACATTAGGTCACTAGGTAAATGTTACATCACAAGGAGAAAATTCAAAATTCACTTTTCTTATTATTTTGAATCTTGTTTATTATTTCAAATTTCTTATCTCCAGAATCTCAATTCTCTCTTTTTTTTAATTAAACAATAAAAAGTTGAATATACAAATTAACGACGAAATGGACTTTGAAAAATGTATAATCTGCCAAGAAACAGACAAACGGAAAAGCTTTGAAAGAAGCGTTAAAAGAGAGAAATGATTGTAAAGACGTTAGTATTGTGGGGCTATACCAACGATTATCCGACTATTCCGCTGAACATTTACAAAAGAAATCAGCTAAATATCATGGAAGATGCTATAAATCGTGTACACATATTAAAACTATCACACAAGTACGAAAACGTTACGATGAAAGCTTGCAAGGCAAAGTTTCTGCACCGAAAGCTGTTGTTGGACGACCTGAGAAACGAACTTCAGATGCTGTTGACCAAAGTGTTTGCAAGCGACTGAGATCTTCATCCGGAACGATATTTAATATAAGGATTTATATGTAATATGTCAGAAGTATCGCCCAGAATCGCTACACACAGTTGAATTTTAGGAAATGGGCAATCGAATGTTTGAGGTTTCACGTAATGTAACTGACAAAACACTGTTCATCCGACTTAATTCAATTTCGGCTGCCGATGATGGGGCAGCTAATAATGTTCGTTACCATCGATACTGCTGGGTAGATAGTCAGAAACAGATGGAAAAGAATCAAAGGAAAGAAAGCAACACCGAACAAGGTAGAAATCTGGCAAAAAGAATAGCCGATATCGAAATGATCCATTTCGTTGATTCGGAGATTCGTACATCCACAGTATTAAACATGAGTGATATAAACGATGCATACAATGACTTCCTTGATGCTCAGTCGACAGTAAAAGATCACAAAAAAGTTAATCTTAAAACCTTGCTAAATAAGAACATTACCGATATCGAGTTCACGAAACCAGAACAAAAGAATCAGTCGGAAAAAGTTTCAATGTTGTCAAGAAAAGATAATGCTGCCGATACTATTTTCTGTGCAACTAGTGACGATATGAATGTTTTGTTCAAAGCTTCCAAAATTGTTCGATCAGAATTGTTAAATCATCCGAAATGGAATTTTAGTGGAAGTTTGAATAATTTCGATATATCCTCACCTTTGAAATCTTTTGTGAAGTGGGCAATCGCTGGCCCAAGAGAGAATATTGCGTCCAAGCGAAAGTTCGAGGAGATTAAAACCACAACAAATTCGACTATTCAAATGTTGATCGGTGCTGTCAAAAGAAACGACCAAGTTCGTACAAGAAAATCAGACGATACAACGAGAACTACCAACGATTTAGGTTTTTTACAATACCAAAGAGACCCCTAATATGGTTGGCCTCCTGGGGATGTATGTTTACCAGAAAACCTGAAGCAAAGAGGTTATTGACACTCTTGCCAAAGTTAACAATTCGATAAATTACAAAAAGTGTGCGAGCTTACAAAATCAACTTGCAAATCATGTATGTAAAGTGATGGATGAGAACTAAGGCTGTTACATGCCACCAAAAGTTAAATGTTGAGAGTGGCGAGCGTCCTTATTTTGTAATTGACAACAGCGATTTCGAGAACGATACACCTGATGGAAAAGGAGAGTTCCATGGTACAGGGATGATCGCGTGCCAAAAATTTACCGAAAACTCGCAATCACTATAAAATTTCGAGAGAGTTAAGTTAAGGAGACCCTAAAACGAAATTCAAGGAAGACCGCTTTTCCAAGGTCTATCAATGCAATCCACCAAAACCGCTAAACCTTACCTTCAAGTCCGATCTGAAAATTGATCTCCAGCCTCTGAAAGAGTTCCAGAACGAAAACCTCAACCTGGGTATTAAGAAAGTACCGCGATACCAGCACCGCCCTTGATATACCTACGTGGTCTGCTTACAACTCGTTGACAACGGACGCTTTACCAAAAACTACGTGCTGCAGTTTGCCATTGCTGAGAGGGTCTCCTACAGATTGGAGTAATCTTTACACATCATCGCTAAAACGAGTCCAGCTAATCAAAGACACTGTCGATCCAACAAAGAAAATCATTGTATCTGTAGATCTACAACTGTACAATAAGTGTTTATTAGTGAAAGCAAACGAGGACATCGCTAAGAATTTAATTTTTCGAATGGGAGAACTACATTATGTGTTTGCCATGTTGAAAATAATCGGGAAATACATTGAGAGTGGTGGACTTGATCAAATCTTTGTTGAAGCAGATGTGTATGGTCCAGTGACAAAGGACAAATAATCGATGGTAAGCACATGAAGCGTGCAGTTGAAGCTCACACCATGCTGTATCTTGCAATGTGCCTTTCTTATTTTGAAAATGCTATCAGTACCGACAAAAATCTCGCCAAACCTTTGCAACAAATTGAAAGATTGGAAGGCGTTGGCAAGCAAATCCACAACAAAGCTTTATCGATCATTGCTAATCATGGAGTTACCAAAGCACTCGAGAAAGTCGATTCTTCTTTAACCATGCAGGCCCTCTTTTATCGCAATTACATGAGAATGGTGGTAAACCTTCTCCTCTTTTCGAGCCTCCAGAGAAGGTCAGTGGTCAGCTTTATTTTTTGCTCACGACCAGCTCAACTATGCGAGATTGACGCCGGTTTAACTGAAAGAAAAGCTCACTCTAAACAGCGAAGATCGTGACACTTGGAATTTCTTTGAAGCCAATTGCCAATTTCTCCGTAAACAAAAATTCCGTACCGTTTTGTGCAATTGGGGTTGATCACGTAATGGAACAAGAAAACAAATCGATGAAGATCGCTGGTGGGATCACTGGACTCACTCTCAACCAAACCGCCCTGGATCGATTCGTTTTGACTGCTCCACAGATGCCTCAAATCATCGAGGAATTCTTTGAAAACAATTGTATCGGATTGTAGCACTGCCCGATGCATCTGTCGAAAGAACAAACTCATTTGCACGGACATGTGTAAGTGCTCTGACGACTGTGAGAACGATGGTTGCGATGATGATGACGACGAGGACTTAGTGATAGGAAATGAAAGTGATGAGGACGTTAGCGATGACTAAGAATAAATATGTTTCTCATCAATCTTTCTCTTGAAATTTAATAATTAGATATTGTTGTACATATTGTTGTACAGATTTTTCTTTGGGCTTAATATTCGAGCCTGTCAGTCCAACCGACCTTCTGCACCCTTGACTGCGGGCGTCTTTTCTTTGAGGTTCAGTTCGTCCTCACACTTCTGCTACCTTGACTGCGGTAGTCTTTTCTTCAGGGTTTTCCAACTTCTTACTTCTGAAGATGGGTTGAATGATACGGCGAGACGTTTTCTTCTTATCTTTAGGTATATGTTTGGTTTTAATTTCCGCTTTTTCCGTTTTCACGGCAGAAATTTCTTCCTTCTACCTTCCTTGTTATTATCGAAACAAAAGGATCAGTCATGCAGAAATTCCTTTCCACACGTCAGCAATTTAGTTTCTATAAATATGAAAACTAGATTGTAAGGAAGATTCTAGAAAATAATAGCTGTTTTCTTAGACGACTACGTTGGAAGTAAATAGGCTGAACATGCCGGTATCTAAAATGGTAGCCCATCAAAGTTGAGGTGTTTTTAGCGAAAATGCTAAGTTGTAAGGGATGAAATCTGAAGAAAATGCCGAAGAATCGGGTTTTTGGCATATTTCTGGCATTTTCGACCAGGAAATTTTTTTTCTTAAAAATTCGAGGGAATCACCAATTTGCATTACTGTGGAAAAATCTTTTCTATGCAGAAAAAACTCATGAGCCAATCCTGAGAAAGCTGGTAATAGACGAACGAACGGACGAACATCACTTAATATAAATACCTTGATACATGTGCATATACTTCAGCCGCAAAACCATTTGTTTCTTTTCTTTAGCGTTGGGATTAATCTCTGATAGATCAAAATAAATTTATTACCGGACTTCTTGACCCTGAGTTTTGGTACTTGCTCGGTAAAACACCATCTTCGACGAAAACGGGTTCTTTCAAGTTTCGTCTCCTAGTTTGACTTCCTCCTGGTTTCTTACCAACGGATGCGGGTTTTCGATACAGGTCTGTTGATTTCGGCACATACTTTCGGAATCGTTCAACGTGATCATTACGTTTATTCTTTTTCATTGCAAACCATGTTCTGCTGTCCATCTTAAAAAGAAAACAATAGATCTATTGATGATTGAGAGCTGGAAGGCAACTTCAAAAAAATTTGCTTAGCTTAGGCGGCCATCGAAAAATAGTTTTGTTCGCGTTGCAGAATGTCTCAAAAATTGATATGGGCGGGCGGGCGGAAAGTTTTCCGTGATTGTGAAGTCTCTCCTGAAACCCTCCTTATCCTCAAAGAAAAAGTTATACATTTGAAGAACAAGTTGTTTCTTCTGGACTTTTCCTGGATGTTTTTCGCATCTCTGCACCGGAAAATCAGTAAAAAATATGATGCGTGTGGGCGACTCGAGCAGAACAATTTTCGATGGCTACCTTGTGATCCTAGTGAGTGTTCTTGCTTTTTGATGCCTGTTCTTATGATCCTAGTGTGTCTATGAAAGACCTTGCAATAATTTTTGTTTCCTCTTATAGATTTAATGGACGTCACTTTCCGTTGAAATTTTCAACCATCAAATCAGCAATGGAGTTTCCAATGTTCAGCAGGGTTCATCTCAAAGTTTTGGTCATAAGAATTGATCCTTCAGGAATAAGTAAGGGCATGTTAGCATTTCAACAAGTCCATGTAACTGACAACAGCAATGAATCCAGAATAGTAACAGTTTATGGGGATTCAGTTGGGACGCTCAAGCCACAGAAATGTTATGAATTCAGACATATCAACCTCAGTAAATTTGGTGGACAAAGAGCATTGAAATCGTCTGATCCTTCAGAATTTAAAGAACTACCAGATGATACAATTGTATTAGCGCCAGTGCCAACAATCATTAAAACAGGCAGTATTGCAAGTATCAATTTAAAATCATTAAAGGGTGTGTCTGTTTGTCATCAATGCAAAAATGAAGTTACTTATCTACGATCAATCCCCATGTGCGACACGTGTGACGAAGCCCTTTCACCTTCAGATGTACTGATTTTATCAACGGTGTTTTTTACTTTCAAAGAAACTGTTACCTCAAATCGGATACCACTTGTTTGTCCAAGAGATTGTCTCGATCAACTTTGTACCACCTCTCTTGATGATTTAGACAATTCCCTTTGTGAAATCATGAACATGAAAGTGGCCATCAAAATTAAAGTTGGATCCAATGAAGTCATGTCAATCAGAAAGGTAACTGCTGACACTGAAGAAGAAGCTGTAGTTAATCAAATTGCCATCCAGTAATGAAGACTGATCAACCATAGTAGTGGCATGATTTTTGCCATTTACATGTATACTTATGTTCATGATGTTTTATGTTTTGTCTAAACATTTGATTTTGTTGATTTATTCAAATCTACTCTCTGGGGACAATAGACCCCAGACGATCCCCCCCTGGACAATTCCCCCCAGACAATTGCCCCCCAGATGTCAAAAGTAAAAAAAAATGTCAAAATTTATGGTGATTGAGTAACTCGATTTTAGCCTTAACGTTCTTATAAAAAACCTCATCTTTGAAATATCCTTAATTTTTTTGAAGACGTTTTTTTAAGTTTCATGAATGAATGAATGAATAAATAAATCGCACCTGGATTTTCCCGGAGCCAAGAATATTAAAGCGACAACATGAAAGAGCGCCCCACCATCGTCCCACCTGAGCGTTCCACCATCGTCCCACCTGAACGTCCCAGCATCGTCCCACTTAAGCGTCCCACCTGAGCCACCGTCCCATGTCCCACTTTTCCAGTAAGCCGGCATCGTATCTTCTTTTGTTGATTTTTTCTATTTGCGCTCGCATGCTGCGCATGTATGAAGAAAAAATTCAATTCTTTATTCATCAAAAACAGGGAAATCAAATCAAAACAATGGGCTTATTATAAAAAGCCTCTACAATGAGCCAAAATAGATTAAAATGGGGTCGAAACTGCGCTATGTGCGAAAATGAAAATTTTGATAGGAATGAAGGCGTCACAAATAATTTTTCTTTTTTACTTGCTTCTATGGCATTTTATTGTAGCCCATATTTTCCGAATGTCCAGGTGACCTCATTAGGAAAATTTTTCTTCAGAAGTGTTGATACGCATTCAAATGCCTATTGTTTTATATAACACGATTTTTCGATGGTTTCTTCAGAAAAAGGTCTGTAGGGCGAGTTAAAATTTCATTCCTAGAAAGGGGTGTATAAAAAGATGTGAGACCAAACGAATCCAGCGATGAAAGTTTTCTTTTATCTTAACATGCATAACAACAAGAATAATAGATTTCTCATTAAAACTGTCTTGTATTTATTTACCCCATTTTTACTACAAAATCTAAATGACTTTGACTCATCTTGGCATTATTTTAGTTTAGTTGGGAAACAATGATATAAAAAAGACGTCCTTCAGAAAGAGAAAAAGCCATACCCAAAAGCAAAATTCGAATTTTTGTAATTCTTTACGATTCACCAAAAACTGTCAATATAATAAAACTCGACGAAATATTCAAAATTTCGATTTAACACGAGAACAAGAAATGATATGATATACTGTAAATGGATTAGAGTCCTTTCCTTAGGTAATGTTCTTTGTTTATGAAGTTTTAATTTCCAATATTATAAGCTATACCACGCAATTAGTCGAATTGATTACGGTTGGCATAATCTTGGACGATGTCAATGATTCTACGGCTGACGTCTTGATAACGTCAACGTCCAGCTGGGGCTGGATACCCTGCAGCCTCCTGATCATACTAGCTCTGTTCAAATCAGCTTCTTTCTGCAACTTCGTAAGGAATTTCCAAAACGTAAGATGGTGACCCATGCAGAGTGATTGGAAATGATGATGCCAACCCTCAATGTTGTTGTTCGTTCTTGGCAATTCGTTTTGAGCTCGTTGGTGTATGTTCCACAGGTTCAGGTTGAACATCTTCTTGAATGACCAATGTAGGTTTCTTCGAAATATTCCAGAACTTCGTCCAAATCGTTTTGGAAGTGTTGTCTTATTTTATTGCAAAGATTTCCAAAAGTGACAATCACATTTGCTGGCGGTACGAAAGCAAGAGCCATGATCATTTTGATGTGTAATGCAAGAAAGGGCTCATTATTGTACCGCGTTTGAAGACCGACAGCTTGAACCTTTTTCCTTATATTGACACAAAGATGAAAGAAACAACCATTAACGTCGAGACCTGGAAACAAGTTACTTGCAGCATTGATGGCTCCGATTTCAAAATCAAACATCATTGAGGTAGGATCATTATTGATGTGGTTAGAGAGCTCGTTAAATAGTCGCTTGTATGTAATCCCTGTTTTGTTCGGCAATAAAGCAAATACACATGGAATGACTCTTCCATTGCTCAATGCATGGATACTGTAAAGTTGAAAGAATATTTCCGGACAGACTTTAAAAGTACCATCGCCAAACCAATGATCGGACGTATTCAATCGGGCTAGGGCTTCATCAGTAGCAAACATAATTATACGATTGACATCGCCGACTCCGGTGTCATTCAGTTAAAATTGTTGGCCATTCGTCGTCAAGGTATAAATGTTTCGGTAGTATTGGAATATTTGCCCTGGTAAAGGGATTGGTGGATGATTACCTTCTCGCTCACGCCTGATGTTTCGTTAAAGCGGGAGTTGTATGCCCAATCTGATCAGCAAATACTAATGCTGTTGGCAAGTTTGTGTTTGTCCTTGATCTGACTTTTAATTTTGGTGGATTCAATCTTGGTTTGAGACCGTTCATGCGAATGTTCGTTTAGATGACCAACAACATTATCTCCAAGATCCACTTTAATGTTAGGCTTACATTGTCCTTTTCTCCGCAGTTCACATTCAAATGATCGGTTATTGTTTGCCAGATGTTTTTGAAAAACATAAATGAATCAATCATGAATGATTTTCTGTCTTCTTTTTTCCGAACTGACTGTTTCCACTCCTGCTGCAGCCATGGTTCAAATAAGAATGACCTCGATTTGCAAAATTCATCTGTTTTGTAGAAGCAAAAAATACATAAATATTATATTGTCTTTGTCTTTGTTTTCCACTTCTACGATAAAGCTACGATTCCAAAGAAAACTACCCATCGACCACGTCCGAACCGACAACACAAAGATGAACTCCAGCCGATCTTTGCAAGTGATGGAAAATTTTCCAAGCGGGAATCGAAAGTTGATCAAGTTATTAGGGAATTTAACATCGGGATCGCAGTTCGGGGCAAACGGTAGAAGCCACCTTCATCGTGTAACATTTCTACGACATAGAAAGGTTACCGGTTTTAAGCCCGTCAACATATACAACCAATAGTTGTCATCGTGGTCTGTGGCGGCGTATATAGGCACTATCATCCCTTCTTTCATATTGTCCTTTGTGAGTGCTATAAAGAATATAGGTTAAAAAACAATACACCGTTTAACAGTGTCGATTGCGCACGCGTATGAAAAATTTTCTATTGTTTTGATTTTGGCAACCACGGGAAACTTCGCTCTCCCCCGTAAAAAATGATAGGTAAACATCCAGTTCTCATAAGAAAAGCCAGCAGAGAAATGGTTGGTAAAGAACTCCTTTTAATCATAACTTCTTTTCCTCTAGATGAATTTTTGTGAAATTTTCAGGAGAGATACACAAAATTGTCATTAATATCATGTTCAAATATCTAAAACATTCTCTTTAAAGGAAAGAAAACAATGGCAATGTTTACATTTCTCTAACCTTCCACAGTACTAATGTGAGCATTTTTACCTACCGCCTCTACGGTGGAGATGGCGAGACTGTTAAACGGTGTATTACATCGCACAAGAAAAATGTTCCCAAGTTAAAAGTTTTCCTGAAATTAGTTCACTGACTGCTCCTGGACGTCTTAGAATCTCACACCAGAACTAGGAGGCATGTATTTCGATTTTATGCAGCCACCTTTTTTATATTTACATTGTACATGAACATTGGTAAATAAATTATTAAAATTAAAGCAAATTTACAAATTTTTGGTTTAATTTCGGCTTTGTAGTGCATATATAATAAACACCAAATCTGAATTTCCTAACACTCCATGTGCAGTACAATTATACTAGACAACAATTTTTTTAAAACACAGATTAATTTATGATACATGGTGATCCTTTGTACCTTCCTTCTATATGCCCTCCCTCTGAACTAGCCTCAGAAGAACATTTCTTACCGTAAGTACCTCCAACTATGTATTGTTTTTGTGTTGTCGGCAAAGATTTTATTTGCGAATCTAATAAATATAAACGGAGTGGTTAGGAATAAAATAATTTTCTTTATTTTACCAGTTTTACTGGTTGCTTTTGTAGATGAGAGATATGTTAACAGAACTTCTTGGGAATTTTCGTTACGTCATGTGGTCATGAAACTCTTTGAAAAATGTGAATGTGAATGTAATTGCAACATTTACCAGCGAGATTCAATATCCCTTTAAGAGCCATTTTTTCTAAGAGCCTTCAAGATGTGATTTCTTGATGTCTCAGATTTTGTTGAAATTTTCACCAAATGATCCTATAGATGAGGAAAGAAAATCCTAAAAATTTCAGCTTCATATCTTGAGCGGTTCTGGAAATATGGCGGTTTCACTTTTCAAATTTGAGGCTTTGGATGCTTGCGTAAATGGGGAAATTCTGTTTGGAGCGATTTCAAATGCCAATAAATTCTGATCCATTTTGAGTAAGGAGCTGATTTTTTCAGCATTTGCACAACTTTTGGTGTAGTTTCAGAAAAACCAAAATTCAAGTCCTTCTTTTTTTCAGAAAAATTTTTAGGACCCCCAGCAGAGTGCTCCGAAAACTGAAAATGCAAGTTTCGGCCACTAAAAGCACCTTGATTGTGCACCAGTGGTGGGTGTTAAGTCCTCAAAACCTGATGGAAATGAAACTATGGGTGAAATTCTTTACATAAAACCACTTTTCAGGTTACCTACCGCCATATTGGAATTCATAATGGCGGCCAAAGTTGCGACCACAGCAAAAAAACCGAAAATCCCTCCAAATCCGGAAGGCCATAACTTTTAACGCCAACACCAGATTTTTTTGAAATTTTCAGGAAAGTCTCTCCATTGGGTCTACTTTACTTCCTGAAAAAATCTTTATGGGCAAATGTATAGATCAGCCACAATTTACATATGAAAATGGCCTTTCGTTTCTATGGTGGACTGCTAAATTCCTAGGGCCTGGACCGTACAAACTCATGAAAAACTAGTTAGAAAACTATCAAAATAATAGTTAAAATGATAACAAAATGTCTTTAAAAATGACTTAGAAACAGAATAGCCGGTGCTCCTTAGATCCTAAAATTCCATAGCTAGGCATTCAAGATGCTGCGAAAACTTGTGAAAACTTGCGAATTACTTTCAGAGAACTAATCAAAATTTATGTTACACATGGAAATCACGAGCAACAAAATAATCTATCATAATAGATCTTGAAATGATAATTTTTTTCAAACCTATCCAGTATTATTCAAAGCATAAAACGTCTTCAGAAATCAAATATCACTTGTTTCAAAACTTTTCATCGGTGTTCAAACTCAGTAACAATACTAAATAAATATTTTTTATAATTTTTATAAACTTTTTTATAATATTTCTAAAATTATAACAAAATGTTTTAGAATCCCTAAAAGACTAAAGGAACAGATGCCAAATCAAAGTCAGCTATTCACTTAAAATATTTTGAAGGTTGAAACATAAGACTGAGACCATTATTCAATTTTTTTTCTCAACTGCTTCTATAGAACACAAAAGTAAGTGAGTTTTCAAATTATTGATGTAGCAAGTAAATGGTAAGATGTGAGATAAACTCTAATAAAAAATCAAGTTTACTAAAAGTAATCTTTACACACAACAGTTCTTGATGTCATTATTGTCAGTCTCAGAGAAAATCAAATGATCTCGACGATCAATATCTGGCATATCTAGTTTCAAATGGATTTCACTTTTTGAAACCCACGATTGATCAGCCTTTTGTGGCCAAAAATAGTAACCACCTGCTTTAAAGACAAGGTAGCTCACTTCAATCATATCATCATCAACATCAATAACTTGACCAATAAAATGCTCCTTTCTTGTTGGAGCCTTGGGATTTTCATTGGTTATCGCAATACAAACAAAATCACTTATCTTGATTTCAAAATGTGATTTAATAGCCTCCATTGTATCTTGTAATACATCGATTTCTTCTTCTGGTACGTCAGTTTCATCCACAACTTCAATCTGTGTTGGCTCGATAACTTTTCCTTTCTTTTTCTCACGAGTAAGGCGGTAAAATTGACGAGCCATCTGCTCCTTAGTGAGGTACTCATCAGGGGTAAACATTTTACAGTTGTTCTCATCTCTACAAGAACGCATTTCAACACAGCAGCTTCTGCTGTTGTTTTCTTTCCGGATCCTGACTCTCCTTTCATAAACTCATCGTAAATGAATTGACGTTGCTTCTGGTTGAAACGGGTAACTACTCTTTCTGTAAGAGCCCATCCAAACTTATTGAAATCCCTGTACAACTCGCAATCTTCAATCAAATCTGAGAGGGGGATGGAGACTGATGGTTGGTTTTTTGATGTGATGGTGTGGGAAGCTTCATGAAGAAGTTTGGCATAATGAATCTTAACGGAATCGATGTTGGATGTTGTTGCATGATGATTATGTATTCCACGATCAATGTGTTCATTCAATTCATCGTTGGTTTGAAACGTATCGATACAGCCAATTTGGGGGCAGAAGAACAAACAACACAGCGTTCTATCAATCCGTTTTTTCGTTGATAGGATAGATGGACGTTCATGATTTTGGGAAAAATCACTTGTGAGATACAGGCCAGATGTGAACTCTAAATCAGAGTATGATTCAAACCGACCAGCTCCACAGTCAAAGTATTGCCAAAATACCATTCCAAGTCTATGAAAAAGTACCGAATGAAAGGATTGAATGTCTTTGATTTTACTTTGGGTTAAGTGACATTTTGATTTGTCAATCTCAGCAACACACACTTTGGTATTTTTAGGACCACCTTGATGGAGAACTCCTTTCTTGATATCATTGGCAGAAAGACAGTCGTTGCCTGAATGGATGTAGGCGTTTAGATATCGTTTTGCTACTGCACTGTCACGATCCGCTTGATCTTTGCCCTTTTGGGGCTCATTATAGTCATGGCGCAAAAGGTTGATGTCATTCCTTTTACAAATTAGATATTCTACTTCTGCCACTGAGTTTCCGGCATAACAGCTGGCATTATCAGATTTTCTGTAGAGGTTTTTGAGCTCTGGAAAGTCTTCTCTTATTTGCTTGACAACAAGCTCAGCAACACATAATGTTTCAACTACATCTTGATCACAGCGAGTTAGGGTTGTCAGGTATGTGTGTTTTACAACATCATTCTCTGGTGTTCTTTTAAGGACGACATCAACATGCATTGACATCCCTTTTTTCCCAAAGTATTCTCTTTGTCCTTCACGGAAGCTTGAAGGCAAGATTTTTTGTGCCCAATCGCTTAGCCAAAACCCTGTTTCGTTTGATAAATTTTCCATGGCGAAATGCTTTGCTTCTTCTTGCTTCACACCTCTGAGGATGTGTTTCATCCGACCAATTACTTGGTTAGATGCTATTTTCATGTCGTACAACACTTCATCTCTAATCTCACGAGAATCTATGTTCTGAGCTGACAGTTTCAAAGTTTCTAGAGTTTTGATAAGCTTGAAACAATCTGGGCACACCTTATCATGATCACCATGGTAGTGTTCAGGTTGAAAGTTGTCATCCTTGGGACAGTAAAGAGCAAATGACATGCAATGAGTACTAATTTCACTTTCCTCTGTACAATGTAAAGGGTACTTCATCTTGAGATACCGTTTAGAATCGTTGAGATCTTTTCTGAGGGTAGACTTTTGTTTTGAATCAAGTTCTTGCTTGTCTAGTTGGTCAGTCGATGTTTGAAAACCTTTTAAGCCATCTGACGTGTTGTTATCAAGCCCTGCCATTGCACGGCGTTGACCAGGCTTTATAGCTTTCAAAATCTGCCAAAGAGTACTGTCAGATAGAGGTGTAAAGTTTATAAGACGGTAATGTTCTTTATATGCAGAGATTGTATGAGTCTTGGACAACGTAAGAACAGACTTTGGAAGAAGTTGTTTTGAACCATCAGCAAACTCTAAAGTACTTGTTCCATAGGCAACATCTTGCAGGAGATTACTTTGAAACAAGAAATTTACGAAATGTTCAGCAGAGTCAATGTTCAATTTGTTCTTGGTAAAGGGTTTTTCTGACTGGAAGTTTAGTGCCCCATTTGTTCCTGCCCATTTCCTTGCTTGTTGAATTCGATATTTGGTGCATGAAAACAAGTTCATAATATTTTGTATAGAATATTGCTCTTTGGGAATAGCTGACAGTATATGAGTTTTCTGTTTTTCGGATTCAGCTTCTTGGTATGCCCTATGTAAGAATTTCAGGTCTTCAGGTATACAACCTTCTTCAGTCTCTGAGCCAGATGAAGAAAATAAGGCTGAAAACTGTCCACCTGACCTGGAGCAACCATTTTCTTGTACTTTTTCTTGCATGATTCGACATAATCCTTGTACTTTCGTTTATGATATCTTACAGTCGATTCAGATAAATTATTCACAGAATTTGTCAGTTTGTATTTGGTGGGAGACTTATCAAATGGCGATTCCTCGAAGAATGAACGGACTCTTGAGTGTCTGGAGGTGGTGTAAAATCAAGATCGGTAGAATCAGTATCAACAACAGCTGGCATTGATCGATGGATACGGCATAAGTTTCCAAACATAGGAAACTCCAAGGGAAACTCTTCATTAATTGACTCGTACATACTTATTGATGCTGGTCTGAGCCCTGAAACCTTTTTCATTTTTCTGAAGCCTTTGACATCAGGTTTCTTATGCAATGGATGAAACAATAATTAGGTGATCTCCATAAGGTTCCCAACTGGTATCGATGATATGCACAAATTTTGGCATTTTCTTCCATTGTCACTTTAGCTCTAGATTCTATGAGCTCTTTTTCATTGACTACATTTGAACCAACGTGAACAGGTTGATCAATATCAGTAATTTCGAAAGTTCCAGATATATTGTTCCTCGGAGAAATACCACAATTACCTTGTGATGCTCTAAAACAGCCAACATACTTTGCACCTTGCAGCATAGCCATGGTGTACCTGCTCTGTCAGTGTAAAAATGAAAATGAAAAAAAAAATGTTGTCATTCTTTTATAGTCTTATAGTCAGAAAAAGAATGAATGAATGAATGAAACAAAAGAAAAAGAAGAAAAAAAAGAAGAAAAAAAGAAGAAAAAAAAGAAGAAAAAAAGAAAAATAGAAAGAATGAATAAAGAAAGAACATTACAAAAACTTTCTAATTGAAGGGACAAATTGAATGGATATTTACAATATTATTTTCGTCATAAATTATCTCTGAAAATAAATTTCGGATAAAAATACTTATAAAATCTAATTAAATTTTGTAGCAGCAAAAACCTAACAAAAGAATGCATGGAGAACTGTATTTCACAATTCTGGTACTGATGGTTTTAAAAAACTAACTACATCAATGGCCCTGAAATGAATTTAAGTTGGGCCTATATTACTAGTTCTCTGAAAATAATTCACAAGTTCACGCAGCATCTTAATTGCCGCTCTATCGATTTTTTTTTAATTTAAGAAGCACCGGCTATTCTGTTTCTAAGACATTTTGTTATCAGTTTTTAACTATTATTTTGTTAGTTTTTCTAACTTTTTTAACTTTTCAATTCAAATATGTTATTATGTGACATTCACAAATGAAAACTTTCAAATTTTCATGAGTTTGTACGGTCCAGGCCCTAGGAATTTAGCAGTCCGCCATAGAAACGAAAGGCTATTTTCATATGTAAATTGTGGCTGATCTATACATTTGCCCATAAAGATTTTTTCAGGAAGTAAAGTAGACCCAATGGAGAGACTTTCCTTAAAATTTCAAAAAAATCTGGTGTTGGCGTTAAAAGTTATGGCCTTCCGGATTTGGAGGGATTTTCGGTTTTTTTGCTGTGGTCGCAACTTTGGCCGCCATTATGAATTCCAATATGGCGGTAGGTAACCTGAAAAGTGGTTTTATGTAAAGAATTTCACCCATAATTGCATTTCCATCAGGTTTTGAGGACTTAACACCCACCACTGGTGCACAATCAAGGTGCTTTTAGTGGCCGAAACTTGGATTTTCAGTTTTCGGAGCACGCTGCTGGGGGTCCTAAAAATTTTTCTGAAAAAAATAAGGACTTGATATTTAGTTTTTCTGAAAATACACTAAAAGTTGTGCAAATGCTGAAAAAATCAGCTCCTTACTCAAAATGGATCAGAATTTATTGGCATTTGAAATCGCTCCAAACAGAATTTCTCCATTTACGCAAGCATCCAAAGCCTCTGATTTGAAAACTGAAACCGCCATATTTCCAGAACCGCTCAAGATATGAAGCTGAAATTTTCAGGATTTTCTTTCCTCATCTATAGGATCATTTGGTGAAAATTTCAACAAAATCTGAGACATCAAGAAATCACACCTTGAAGAATCTGAAGGTTTTTAAAAAAATGGCTCTTAACTGCCGTGCGTATTTTTTAAGGTTCGACAGATAGCCACGGGAAAAAAAGAAGATTCGACCTATTTGCCAGATGTCAGCATATGCCGACATGGGCAAAAGGTAGCGATTTTGACTTAATTTTCTGAATAATATATGAAGTATCAGCCAAGGACTATAATTTTGAGTTGAACATTGTTGAATATTTGTTGTTATTTTGAACATAGAAAAGCTTTTAACTATTATCTTTTTTCATTTCAAACCATCTAATACAAAATCTTTGTAGAAGTGTTAAATTTTGCGGCATATGCCGACATCGGCAGTTAAAGGGATATTAAAAAATAAAAATAAAAACAATTATGAATATACTCACCAGTATTTGAGGTCGATGGTTGGCCGGTAGTTGAGCCACTCCTAGTTGAATTTGACTGGACAGGGACAGACGGACATAGGTTTTGAGTTGGTTCAAAAAGGGAATCTGAAATTAAAAGGGTCAACAAATGAAAATAATTTTCGATTGTTTAAGTTAAAAAAGAAAATGGGAAAGTGTACCGTGACATATTGAATAGCATTTGAGGATTACATAATATTTTGTTTGTGAAAAACTGTGTAAGCTAGCACGAGGAGCATAGGGGCTAACAAGTATGAATAAACTTACCAGTAACGGTCTTTGCTGGTTCGGAGATACTTAATCCGTTGTCGTTCGGATTTCTCTCTCGAGAGGAAACTAAAATTTAGAGAAATTTAGAGAAGGTTTTATTAGCATAATCAGCAGATTTGAAATCGGAAAAGAAAACTTACAATTTATTGTCCTAATGTACTCCAATATATTAAACATTGACACATTATCAAATTTAGAATACTTTATACTTCCCGTAAAAGAATCTTGTGATTCCAGCTCAGTAGAATTCGAACTTGGTGTGCAACGTTGGACTGCACGGATAGAGAAGTGATTGATCCTGAAAATTATACAACATTATCTAAATCCAAGAAATAGAAAGAGTCTGCCTGCAAATATATCATCTTAAACCAAACTGAAATAAATGTAATAAAAAGTATGTATATGTATATACGTATGTAGAAGATTAGTTTCCACTGCAGAAACTTTCCAGATACTAAATCCGAGGTACAATTTTTTGATGGAAAAATCACTTTAAAAGACTGGATGTATGTTTCTAATACCTGCCGAAGAAGAACTTTGTGAAGCATCCGAGTCTGCACAGAATTCCTGGTGTTTGATTTTTGATATTCTAAATAATAGGGGAAATATATCATTATAATGGTCTATCAAATCAGAATTATTGTTTAAAAATGTATCTTAAAAACATATTCTAATTGTAAACACAAGTATTCAAAATATTGCAAGAATTTGACTTAGATTTCTTGAATTGTTTAAAGTTATAGGGTTGTAGGTAACAAAGAAAGAAAAAAATCAAAATGGTAGAGGTACTACCTACGGCGCAAGATACAATTAATGTACCTTTGTACGCAGTTTTAAAGGTGTCTTTGATGACATCTCCAAAAAGATTATCACCGATTGATAGTCCCTCCATAAAATGCTTCGCAAAGCCTGGCGTGGCTCAACTGTCCACGTGTATCCGTTGTTCTCCACTTAAGTATAGAACGATACAATGATTATTTTCCTTTTTGTGGAGGAGATTGAGCTAAGATGAAAAAAGTAAAGAAAAATTGTTGTATGGTTTGATTGAAAATCCAAGGATAATAAAAAATAGTACAAAAGAATCCTGGACGCCCGGAAAAAGGAAATTATTAAATAAATTTATCACATATAAAATATGGTGCATTAATCTAAAATCACAAGGAAGGTATGTTACTGGAGCTCCAAACCATTGAACAGTCTCAGATTTAGGACACCTGGCTAAACTTAAAACAAATACGTATAAAGTGTTGCGGCCATGATAACATTGGCCCAAAGAGACTTGTGTATATAGTATGACGTATGTTGTTTTGGTAGCTATATTCCCATTTGGGAATTAGCGTATGATATCGCGTTTTAATGTTTAATTTAATTAGTTTTTAATGCTCCAATGCACAATTTTCTCGATTTTTATCTCGCCCTTTTTTTGCTTTTTGATTCAATCTAGTAATTGTTATGAGAACGTGTAGACGTTTTGAGGAGTTTGTAGAAACTCCATTTTCACTTCTCGTTGGAGAAATTTTACAGTTAACATTTTAGAGTTAATTAAATTGATTTCATTTTGGATTTACTTGAGAATTTTGGTATTTCCTGTGGAGCCATCTATACACAGTGCTTTGGAGCTTATATGTTTCAGTAATTTTTCCTATATTTTTTTACTTTTAATTTTTCCTATTTTTGTACATTTTTTTGGTACTAGATTCCCTAGGATTCTTTAGATTCTTCCTTGCATTTTGGTCACCTTTTGACCTGGTCTGTGACTTTCGTTTAGTCTATTTTGGAGTCATTTTTCTAGCCATCTTTCTGATCACAGACAGTTAGTCTTTTGGGCATTACATTTCGTCCTTTGGTCGTATTGGTTTTATTACTCTATTTCTGGCCTCTATTTGCCCTTTGTTTGCTCTGGGGCCATTTTATTTTTGGAGCTCCGTATAGTTTTCCGTATTCCGGTATTGGCCCTTTCCATCCGGAACTGACTGATTTCCGGAATCCAGAACTTTTTATTTTATTTTAAATTCTAATAAGACTTTCGGGCTTCCACAAAGTGAAACATAAGAATGAATGGAGACGATGTCGATCGTCCCCTAGAACTCGTTGGAGTTCACAATGGAGGTGGAAGTGTTGACCGTATCGCCATAGATGTTGACCGTACCGCCACAGATGTTGACCGTACCGCCACATATGTTCACCGTACCACCACAGATGTTCACCGGGTCGCCACAGACGTTGACCGGACCGCCACAGATGTTGACCGGACCGCCACAGATGTTAACCAGACCGCCACAGATGTTGACCGGACCGCCATAGAAGTTAACCGGACCGCCATAGAAGTTGACAGGACCGCCATAGAAGTCAATCATAACCCAGAGATGAGGGAGATGCTAGTAGTGCAGGTACCCGATGACAAAGAGAGCATACCATACCATATTAAGCGCTCTTCATAGGTTAAAAATATTACGCTATTCAAAGTATTCGAACAGTTATGTTGCTAAACGTGTACATTAATAAAACTAGGTCATAGTTTGCACTAATGCATAAAGGTCACGTAAAAACAAAGCTTAACAAGACCACTTAAAGTCGAACATTTCGCCAATTGTATGATGAGTTTTGAAAAAAAGCTAAAAAAGGAATAGATATACCTTTTTCAATTTTCAATATCAGCGAAAATTGGTTGCCTGAAGGTATTCAATTCTAAGAACAATTGAGGGCTTAGCTAATTAACAATTGCATTAATTATGAGGATTTTTCTTTATATCAAATACTGTTCAAATTCTTATTGGCACAATGTGTGAGTAATGAGATTGGCTGAGAGAGGATACATATTTCCAGTTCAAATCCTAAAATACAGTACTCTTCGGTACTTAATTCTAGGGGGTAAGAATTGCACATTGTTAACTTTTTCTTTTCCATTTTCCAGAATCGTGCAAATACGCAAGTTTAAACGAACTTCAACCAAGTAGTGATGGTATATGAAGCAGGGGTAATGAAGCTTTTTCTGAAAGGGAAGTATCTCACGACTGTCAACATAGTTGACGCTGTGCCAATTATGTCAGCATACTCATGTCGAAGGACATGGATTATCCGCTAATCTATGATGCTGCTTTCCATTTTTTCCAATATGTGATTTTTGGAGATTCTATTGTCCCAAAAAGTTTAGAGAAAACACTGGACAATTTTAACGACACTTATACTAAATTCAAAATTGAATGGTTGAGGTATAATGTTGATGTTGATTGCGTACTTGCTGATTTATATTTCATATTTTATCTTAATTTAGTTAACTGTAAAACTAAAACAAACAACGTTATATATTACATTTTTTGCATTACGTTACATATATTTTCATATACATAAAAGGAAGAAATTTTTGTGGGAATTTAAATATTTTTAGATCCAATATCAGGGTGAAAACATTGATATCGCATTCTTTTTTGGATAAATTGTGAAAAATTGGACATAAAATGAAAAGATTAAATTTTGGTGGAATTTAATTTGGCGGATGGCCGAAAAAATTAGATTTTAATTTTAATTATTTCTTGCGTATCCTAAGCCGAGAGAGAGGCCTTCATTCCAAACTGTAACTAAATATTTTTATTACATTTTACATAATGAGGAGATTTTTAACCCTCATTTTTTTATAAAAAAAACTTACCAATACGGAATTTTATAAGAAGTTACACATGGTTTAGAAATAACCTTACATTATTAAATTAAATTCAGACAAAGCCAGCAAATTTTTTTTCCGCCAAAATTTCTTGCCTTAATGTACCTCTCAGTTTTAAATCTTTATTTTATCTTTAGTTCTTGAGAAACAATTTTTAGGAAAGATTTTAGGCAAATGTTGATGGTGTAGTTTATGATTTGTACATCTTTATCTTATAGTTTCTACAATTATAATAGTCAACAAACAATGCATATTATATATTTTTACATGCAAGTCGTTACATATTTTTTTGGTTCTTAGTTTTTTATCGCCTAAAAGGACTAACCCTTGTGTAACATATATTTTTAAAACAGAAAACTGCCAACAAAAAGGTTTCATATATATTGCATATATTCTTACATTATAACAGTCGTTACATATATTTTCATGTAACTTTTTATAGTTTTAGGTCTTAGTTTTTCATCTTTACAGTTCTTGTGAAATAGATTATTTTTAAACAAAAACAAAAACGTCACAATAATATTTTTCTCCTACCTCTCCCCTGCTAAATACTTTTATTCTTTATTTAAGCTAAATTAATCTCAAGAAAATTTGATCTTAATTTAAGCCTGATTAAGCTTATCTGTCGGACAAAACAAAAAATGTTTAATTCTAGACTTTTTTAGTTTGTTTTCAATTTTTTTTTCTTGTATTACTTTTCTAAAATTTGCTGTGCAAGTTGTAACGAATCGACCAAAAGTTGTAACAAAAATTAAATGTTCAAAATTTGGAAAAAGTGCTGTCACCCCTGTCTCAAAATTCGACTTTCCGTGTAAAAAGTATGTAACTAGCAGTAATAAAGCTTATCAAGTTGTAATAAATCGACCAAAATTTGTAAAAACATTGCCAACCCTGTCTCAAAATTCGTCTTTCCGTGTGAAAAGTATGTAAAAAGCAGTATTAAAGCGTATCAAGTTGTATCAAGTTGTAACAAATCGGCCAAAAGTTGTAACACAAATGCAAAGCTCAAAATTGGTAAAAAACACTGCAAACCCTGTCTCAAAATTCGTCTTTCCGTGTAAAAAGTATGTAAAAAGCAGTATTAAAGCGTATCAAGTTGTGACAAATCGACCAAAAGTTGAAACAAGTTATCAGAATAATTCAGTGATCTGAAATAAAGATTGAATTATCTAAGAGAACGTTGTCACATACCTCTTGGTTTGAGTCCCTTTTTGCTGTGATATCTGGCCAATCAAATGCCATCCAAAAACTTAGTCCCGTATCTAACTCGTCACCTTCCTCCATTGCATTAACACAGCTGATTAACACTTTGATGGGAACAATATCCTTGAATATCATCTCCAAGTCTTGCGTCCTTGTGAACATATCGGAATAATTTTCTTCCTTCCACAGCACTCTTATTGCAAGCACATTATAACTCTCCACAATGTTTGATATGATATAAGTTTTTAAAGCCCTCTGTAGAGCAACTTCTCTAGATGATCTGTTCGGTTTTAATTTTTTACTTACATTAGCATTCTTTTTGGCAGCAACATTTTGTGGAGGAGCGGTTCGCTCATCACTTGAAGTTTCACTACTGTTTGACATTTTCATTTTAACACAAACACACCATACAAGCTTATCACTTGTATAAAGATGCGTGGTGCGAGAAGAGAAAATTCGATCATTTATAGATCACACAAGTTTTTACTAAAATTCGCGGAGGGAATAAAAAACAATCGAATGTCTTAAGGGAACTAATTTTCGTGTTTTTGGGTGTCTACCGCGAAAATTAGTTCTGCATAATGCAATTTTTACTAAAAATCTTTAAAATCCCTAGACAATTGAAAGAATTTCGGTAAAATGTGAATATCAACCGCGAAAATTAGTTTCTCAAAAAACGCCAATTTCATACCCTCACTCCTCGAGTCACCAAACGATCAACGTCGGTCTTACCCGGGAAGAAATGAAAGCTATTTTTGAAGCAACGAAAGCCCCAAGTCAAGAGTGGTTTGTTAACAAAGTTATCGAAAGGAAATCTTCCAGTTGTTGCATTTGCCGTGCGTCAATGCCGGAAGGAAAAGTATTTATTAAAGTTGACGGACTATACATTCCACCAAACCAAATTCTTTCGAAAATTAGTACCTTCTATTTTTGCGCTCTACCCATGTGAATTTCGAAAATACACAAGGCAAGCAACTTTCAAACATCACCAAAAGATGTCTGCCATGCTGAAGAAGGACAACAATTTACTCGATGAAGATATCGCTCTGATTTTGAAAAGAGGTATCGTAATTTCAAACTCGTAAGTTTAATCACTTAGCTGGATAAGAATACAAAAGGAGATGTGAATAAACTTTGACTCTTATATTAGGCGTTTCCACCATAAATTAAACATCAACGATGTTAAACATCAACAAAAATTACGTTTTAACACGGTGGAAACTAACCTTGATAATTTCAATTTTACAGTTTTTACAATTTTACTGTTTGTCAAGGTGTGTTTTGAAATCTAACCAACCCAGCCTCGCTTTCATGGGCCTTTTATGTTTAATTTTGAGTCTTTTAGTATATCGTATTGGGTTGTAGTCAATGATTTTCAAATTTTTGCTCTGCATTATTATTATTGCATAAATTTATTTCCTTTAAGTATAATTGGTATTGCTATATTTTGTTTGTTTTTAATCTTCAACTTTTCATTTTGTTTTTTATTAAGTAATAACAGTAATGGTACCCTGAGTATGAGAGACCGAGTTTTCAAAGAAAATATCAGCCTCTGACGACCAAGTGTAGAAATTTTATTGCGTACGTGTCAATCTAATCACTGTAAAAAGATCAACAGAAGGCGAAAATGATCGAATTTAATGAATTTTGTCTGCTCTTGACTTTTTGTTTTGCATTGTATCATAGTTGCTAAAGTTTCATATTTGTTTTGAATTCAATCTACTATATACACTTACATAGAGCATTGTTATATAAATTTTCACTTCATAGACTTTATAGTAGACTCACAGTTTTTGTTCAATTTTTACTAACGAGTACACTTTACAGTGCTAAAAACGCGGCTACCGCCTTACTGACTCCATGTATTCATCTCTAAACCTCGAATAAAAGGACTACATCAAAGATCTTTGTCGATTTTTCACCCTTTTCAGAACCTAGGAGTACGTTTTCCAATTTTCCACCCCCTTACGCTTTTTTCGCATGCACGTGAATTTTTACTTAAGCAACGAGGAAACTGCTTCGTAAAGCTTTTTTCAGATGTACGCAAAATTCTACTTAAAGTCTTACGAAACGTCTTTCGTAGGGAAGCTTGTGAAGAGTTGTTTTACTGGTCCCTATTGTTCACATGTTACTTGGATTTACTTGTATAAGCATGATTTCGTTCGTAAAGCCCTCTAAAAATGACGTCATTAAAACGGTTATCGAATCTTTTTACGTTCGAAATGTATCATTCGAACGTTTTTTCCTCCCTTGCGTAGCCTTACGTGAATGCATAAATCAAGTTTTTTTTTCGTTGTCACATCTATGAAGAATAAACGTAACGTAAGCGATTGAATGAACACCAAATTTTCGTAAGGTCTTAAGTAAAATTTTACGTGCATGTGAAAATAGCTTTAGAAGCAGAAAAGTCATCCTTGACTTGGCACATCCCTGTGTTATTGAAAAACAATGGAAGGATCCTGTAAGGCCCGGTGGTACTAGGGTTGCGAGCTGACGGGTATGTGCCGCAAAAATCGAGGAAAAACTGATTTTTTTGGGATTTTGTGACCCTTAGTGGAACCTTTGGCTGTTTTTACAAGCCTTAGGGGGACTGAAACTAGATTTTGTGATTTTTACGACCCTTTGAAGGTCCAAAAAGACAGCCTTAAGGGCGGCACATACCTTCTTTTATTCAAGCAAATAGTAAATTTTTTTGTGCTTGTGGTTTCGATTAATAGATTAAAGCTGGTGTTTTTTTATGAAGAAAAATAACTCGGAAAGCTAAAGGAAGCAAAAATTCCCAAGTTAAAAAAATGGAAAATAACTCGGAATGCTAAAGGAAGAAAGAATTCCCGAGTTAAAAAATGAAAAATAACTCGGAAAGTTAAAGGAAGCAAAAATTCCCGAGTTAAAAAATGGAAAATAACTCGGAAAGTTAAAGAAAGCAAAATAAACCGAGTTATGAAATGTAACGTTTCAATGACGTCATAACTCGGTTTTTTCGTAAGTCAGTTTTTTAACTCGGAAAAAATAACTTGGGAATTCCGGGCCTCACATGATGGTGATGAAAAACAGCAATGCCTGCCATATCAATTTGAGCCTAGACGCTCGGAGTCTCTTCTTTGACGCTGAAATGGTTTTTTCTGACGAAGACAAGGCTGTTATCAAAAATGATTACGAAGAAAAACAATGGACAGCTTATCGAATTTGTATCGAGCACTCTGCAAAGAAATGGCACAAAACATCCGTTCAAAACTTAATCAATCGATTTAAGCAGTATAGTTCAATGGACAGAAGACCCGGATCAGGGAGACCAAGAACTGTTACAACACCTGAGAATGAAGCCTTAATTGATGATTTGATATGTTCTCAAGAGGACAACCCCGGTACACATTTGTCACCACGGGAAATAGAGAAATACACTGGAATTAAGAGATCATCAGTTGTCAGAATAGTAAAGAGAAATGGTGATAAACAGTACAAGCGATTGAAAACTCCTCGAGTAAATTCTGCAACCAAACAGCGACGAGCACTATTTCTTAAAATACTTGCAGTTCTCTCAATTTTGATCCTTTAAGCCCAGTTTTTCGCACGAAGTTTTAAATATGCCCAAATTTTAACTGTGCAAATTTTTGTAGACCTACATAAAAAGCTCTATGTGTAATTTAAAAATTAATTTTCGACATGTTTTTTCTGAACCACCCGGTATTTCAACAGACTTCTACAGGATATAGAACGTTTTTGTTGCACTACATTGGAAGATCCAGTTCCCTTAGAAATAGATACCACGTACAAAATGTGTGATTTGTGGGTGACAGATACATCCTATCGAAATGAAAGGGTCCAGCGTGACGACGGCAGCCATCCTGTATATTTAGGACCAGTAATGCTCCATTTTACGAAGGATGAAGAAACGTCTGCCAAATTCTATTTAGAGCTTATTTCCAAAAGGAGAACATTAAAAGACCTAAAGGTGCTAAGTGTCGACATGGAATCTTTAATGACTTTAATTCTTTTAACGAAGAACTAAAACGTTTACTGTGTGTTCTACATCTTAAACGATGGGACGGTCCACAACTTTTAAAGCTTTTGGAAAAAACAAAAAAATCACAAAAAGAGAGAGCGTCATCCAAAAGCCAATTAATGAAGGATATACCGGGTGGACCAAAAAAAACGCAACATAATTTATTTTTGACGAATCTTTAAAATTAATCGAGCTTACTTTATGATTTTCACATGGATTTTTACTTACCTAGTTTCCATCGTCTCCTGAAAATTTGAAATCTATAGCTTGATTACAAAAGCAATTATCGTTGTTGGACCTACCCCGGTGGGGTAGAGGTCCTATAAATTAACCTGTGTTCGTCCGTTCGTTCGTCTGTTACCAACTTTTCTCAGGATTGGTGGTGGGCAAAATGTGACGGAGCCCGATTTTCCAAAAAAAAATTTTTGGGCCAATTTGGGCCAAAAAACAGCTAAAAAACGGGTTGAATCATTAATTTTTTCTGATTTTTTGTATGAAAGTAGGGTACCATCATAGGTAAAAGATGGCTCAGGGAGATATTTGCAAATAGATTTGTTGGCTCAAAAAACGCATGTTTATCTATAAGAATCACTATTAATAAGCATACATTAATGTTCTTAGTCAAATTACTCAATTTTTTTATGAGATAGATGTTTTTTTGCTCACGAGGGCTTACTTTTGTAGCATATGTGTGTTTAGACATGAAATTTTGGTTGCTT